>NC_042511.1:21343283-21643283 GCF_900963305.1 Echeneis naucrates
TTTGTTTAACACCATTCAGTTTGTAGTGGACATGAGCAAAATAAATGAAATTAATTTACTAATGTGCTGTACTCCAGTACGAGTACTGGAGTACTAACCCTAACCCTTCACGTGCTAGTGTTACCAAAAAAAAAGAAAAAAAGAAATCCAACCACCACCACTTTAATCAGGTGGTACCACAGTGCAGCTTTTTAAGAACTGTGTGTGAACTGTGTAAGAATATATATTTTTTTCTCTATGGCTCAATGGTGATTACTGTTGTTGCATTTGATGTAGTATCACAACACATCTGCTTAGCCAATTATAATCAGCAGGGCTAGAGTGCATTGACCTTGAAACTGCAGTTGTTATTATCCATCTGAGCAGAGATTAAGCTCCAGAAACCTGTCTCCAAAGTGAATGGAGAACAGTTACACCATGTTTGATAACTTCCTGTTCCTGCATTAGAAAAGTGCGCATTTGCACATTTTGGGTGGAAGTGCAGTGACGCAAACGGGAGAGGAGGACAGAAGAATGGCCGTGACCCCCACCTGGAATGTACTCTTAAAAGCAATTTAGGATTGTACTTCTATGAAGCTGGACTCATAATTCATCAGCACAGAGACGAATGTATCTCTGACTTTGAGTAAAGTATATATCAAACTCCAAAAATGCTGCATCCTCCATTTCCCATAATGCATCTGTACATTTCAGCCTCCCTGCTTGGTGAACCCATTCAAAGCCCAGACCAAATTAACAAAAGTGATGTCCTTCAGGACATTTTCTCAGAATATAGACACTGAACGAACGTTTTCACTCCGAGTTTTACTCCTTTAATCTGTAAAACTGGTAGACTGCCACAAAAAGTGCACAAAGTCTAAAGAAAGCGTATTTCATATTTTGTCACATGCTATCAATTCTCTACAGAAGATTTTTGGAATAATTTACCGCAGGAGTTTTTGGCATTGGCTCGAAGCTCATCGCATCTAGCATCAATTTCAGTATATCATATGATTTTAAGCATTCAGATCCCATTTAACTGTAGAGATCGATATGATACAAATATTTCTTTTTCTATGCTGTGGTATCAGTATCAATCATCGTGCCCAGTGTTAATCTGTCTAATCAAACACTATGACAGGGTGATTAAGGGCGCATCTGCCTGAATGCCTTGATTCAGGTGTGTGATTGTGTGTGACTAAAGAGACCGTAGTGGGGTGTCCTAAGTAGCAGCCTCTGCTTGTCCTCCATGAAGGAAATGCTCTTAACTATTTCCATAGCCAGCAGACACTGATAACCCTGAAACATATACACACTCATGATGATGATAATTGACAAATAATTAACGATGAAGACAGACACACATGAATATATACACAGACAGAAGGCAGGTGTCCACACAGTTATAAGAATACAGACCCAGTGAGGATGGAGAAGAAGCAGAAAGCGATGGTGGCTCTGGCAGCATCAGAGCCTTGGGCCAATGGCAGCTCGTCTGGAGAGGTTGCCTGCCACTGATTAGCCAGAAAACAGAAGCCCACAAACCACAGGAAGCTGGCGAGGCCTGGAGGAGGAGGAGGGGGCTGTTAAACCTTTAGTCCTGACAGACATCTGGTGTATTTTCATAATTATATAAAACAATTGGAATTTAAAAGAAAAACATAACGCTTCATTGTAAAAGGCTTGAAACTACTGACTGAGACTATAATCTTTGGGAAAAATATTCACTGAGATGTTGGTTGATTTTCTCAAAAGCTTCTCGACAATCTGGCTTCTTTTAGAAACCAGAGGAGTGAGTTTTTATCCAGTCAGTGATCTGAACCAAATTTAATGGTAAGTAATCAAATCGTTTTCACTCAAAATCACAACTGCCAACCTCATAATGGCACCAGAGGGAAAGTCAGGGGATCACCAAAGTTATAATCCAGTCAATTCAGTTAAGTTTAATAATATCAGGGGAAATACATTTGATCACAATCACGGGTGTCCTGCAGGCAAATTTATAAGTTAATCAACTTTCTTTAAGATCTTACTGTTATCTTAAAATGTAGTGGAGAATTAAACGTCAGAGCAGTGGGGTTAAGCGTATTCACATTTTAACTGAAACATCAAATCAGGTTTAGAAATATGGCCAAAATGTGAAATTTATGTTAAACTGAGAAAAATTATGTGGAGGACAATTCGACTAGGCAGAGAATATCTTATTTTGAATTTTCATATTCCCTGGGTATGGTTAATCATTTGAAAAACCTTTAGTAGCCATCAATTCAGTATACATCATGGATCCATGAAAACTAAAAGGCTGACGGATGTCAGGACATATAAACACATAAAACCATAATGTAATTATGAATCTTCGTTTGTGATTCATGCAGCTTTTCTTACTGTTAAACAGAGCCATTTAGGATAAGCTCATTGGCTTCATGGTATTGATATTGTAAATTTTTGTTTTTTAATTTTACTGGATTTGCTTTACCTCTTTCAGTATTTAATGCATCTCATATACGGTTTTGCTATTTGATGTTATGAGTCTGTGATGCTTGTTTGGTTGTACCAGAAAAGACGAGGTCCAGCAGGACGGCACGTCTCCTGTCCCTGATGCTGCTGATAGTTGGGAAGTAAACGTCCAGGATCATGAAACAGATGCTGCCAAGGAAACAGGCCACACCGACAGTAACACCGTAGTTACAGGCATCAGCGTTGTTGTTGAAGACGCAGAGCAGACGTTCGCTGCCGATGTTGATGTAGCCCTCATTCACGATGCAGCTGAACACCACTATGGAGAAAACCTGCAGGGGAAAACACACAGGCTGGTTTATTATCTGACAGGTAAAGGAGAATGAACTCACACTGGTGTATGAATGCCTTTCATTCCTCATACATGCCACACAAACACACTCAGCAGGACAAACGATGGTGCTGTGAGTCTGAATGAGAGACTGTGTCAAATATGTTTCTCTTTAATAATCATGTCAGAGATTTTAGTTCACCTGAGTTAGAAAAAAAAAAACAAAAAAAAACCAAACGTGACATCACCTGTTTCACCTGTCAGTGATATATATGTAGCTGTGCACAGACCTGAAAAATAAACTGGTGATGCTGCAGAACAAGTAGTTATGAATCTCTGTTCGTGCGGTGAAATGGAGATTTAAAATTTCACTGGGCAAAATGTTACTTTTTAATAAAATCAGCGTGCCGGCTGAAATATAAAAGCTACCATGTGAAGTTTTTGCTATGAAGCTAAAGTTTTAGTAACATGTGAGTAACATGCAGCATGGCACACAGTCAATGCACAAACAACAAAAAACTCTTTTAAAGGTATTACTATTATATTTTAACAGAAGGTCGATGTAATAATCCTGCATAGGTTCAGGAGCAGTCACTTTTCATATTCCTGTATATTGTTCTTTAATGTTGTAAATCACTCAAAACTATTTGTAGTCAATCAAATTAGCCCCAAATAATTGTCACACTAAAGGGGTTTCTCACATTGCCCAGTCAGTTATATTTTAACAGGAGGTCGATGTAATAATCCTGCATAGGTTCAGGAGCAGTCACTTTTCATATTCCTGTATATTGTTCTTTAATGTTGTAAATCACCAAAACTATTTGTAGTCAATCAAATTAGCCCCAAATAATTGTCACACTAAAGGGGTTTCTCACATTGCCCAGTCAGTTATATTTTAACAGGAGGTCGATGTAATAATCCTGCATAGGTTCAGGAGCAGTCACTTTTCATATTCCTGTATATTGTTCTTTAATGTTGTAAATCACTCAAAACTATTTGTAGTCAATCAAATTAGCCCCAAATAATTGTCACACTAAAGGGGTTTCTCACATTGCCCAGTCAGTTATTCTGATTTGCCCTAAACTATAACTGCATTTGCTTCATGGTCATGGACCAAGGACAGTAAACAAAGCCCCCTCTGACCACTGGGAGATATGAGCACTTCGGGTGAACTGATCCTTTTAAGACATTTTGTAACTCAGGTCCTGAAAATGGTACATGGAACTCTAAAAAATGTATGACATGTAAAACACCTGCAGAATAAATTACAGTGAAGGACTGTATGCAAAACAAAAATGGAAACATTATAGGTTTCTCTATTAGAGCGGAAATAATTAGCAGATGAATTGATAATAAATGAAACTAATGAAACTATTAGATACTTGATAACTAAGTTTTGCTGCTTTTGTTCATCTCATGTAAAAAAAAAAAAAAATATTCCTTCACAAACCAAACAATTTTTGCTATTTCATCGAGCTAAAAATAAATTGAGAAAATATCAGGGAAATACATGAAGAAAATAAACATTAGTTTCAGCTCTAATGTCAGCTCTAATGTCTATTTACAGCTATTCATTGTAGAGCTATGTCCATGAAACACTGTTAAATACAAAGCCTTGTCACATTTGAAATATCTGATTTTCTTATCTGAAGTGCCTCCTTGTGTCTCTCTGTTTATGACACTTAGACTGCTTTGTTTCAAAAACAAATGGCAAATCTCTCCTGACAAATCCAATTGAACTGAATTAGGAGACACAGTCAGATGTGCTTGATGTGCATCTGTTAACTTGCCATTTTCTCCTTTAAAACAAAATTGCTGCTGGTTCTCTCAGTGCACATTAAACACTGTGTGGTGACTCACAGCTGCACAGCATCACTGAGATGTGTTATTGTCTGATTGGGGGCATTTCAATCTAAAGCTTCCACAGCAGCTCATCCCAGACACAACGAGCCCCCCTTCCAGATAAACACATAAAGACCAGCCTCTGCTGCTGTAGCTGCATCAATAAAATCATTTCTGAGATGATGATCACAGCAGAGCTTGGAGCCAGAAATGAAACTGGTGATTTCTGTAAATCCAAACCTGAACTGATGAAATCAGGGGAGAGGGACTCAACGATACAAAGAGAATATGAATGGGAGAGAGGGGGGTGGGGGGACAGGTAGGCCCCTCCGGCGATGATCACCGACACACTGCAGAGGAGGCCGACTTACCCACGACAGCAGCCTGAGGATGGTCCGGGGATGCGTGAAGAATGCTACCGGGTCGAAGGCGAGGGTCCCGGCCTTCCCGGCGCCGTACGCGCCCGCTGGCTCCATCCCTCCGGGGTTAATGCAGCCCGACGCCCGCCGACAGAACGAGAGGAGACGGTGAGAGAGCAGCGCGCAGCTGCGGCGTCCTCTTCCCTCCTCCTCCTCATCTTCATCATCCTCTTCATCATTCCTCCATCTCCTCCTCCGAGTGAAGTCACAGCGCGTCAGGGACAGCAGATCAGCCTGCAGACGGAGCTGGGAACGATCATTACGGGTACATTTTAAATCCAGTTCGGTTCTTTCCGGATCTTGATTGGGGTGGGGGCTTTTAGTCTATATGCTTCAGTCTGAATTTCCCTCCATAAAATGGTGCCATCAGTGCTGCAGAAATTAGAACAGCTGTATTCAGGCATGTATCAACAATCATGTCATTATGTATGGTCTAATCGGAACTTTAGAAATGAAATGTTTTTAGATAAAAGACTTTTTCATGTAAAAAGTGGCCTAAACAAAAGTCAATGGCTCATGCCCAAGCCCCTCCACTCCCTCTGGAAGTTAGCACTTGCCATATTAATATTCATTCATTAATTAATTCATTCATCTTCTACTTCTTATATGTTCCGGGTAGCGGGCGCTGCTGAAGCCAATCCCAGCTCACATTGGGTAAGGGCGGGACACACCCTGGACAGGTCACCAGTCCATCACAGGGCCAATACTTAGAGACAGACAGAGACCAACAACCACTCACCGTCACACTCAGACCTACAGACAATTTAGAGTCACCAATTAACCCAAACATGATGTCTTTGGAGTACCCTGAGGAAACCCAAACAGGCACAGGGAGAACATGCAGACTCCACACAGAAAGGCCCCCAGTCCAGAAACCACACTGAACCGACCTTCTTATTGTGGGGCAACAGCACTAACCACAAACATATATGTTTTGGTTAATTGGTGGCTCTAAATTGTCCTCAGATGTGTGAAGTGTGTTGGCCTGACAATCAGCTGGGATTGGCTGCAGCCTGATGCATCAGTCAGGCTCTATACTTCATTGGTTCTTCAATCTTTTTAGCACATTTGTTGTAACGTAGTCCAAATCATCATATATATGATTCAACTTAGAATTTCTACGACGAACACAACAAACACAGAAATACAGTGAAGTTAAAGGAAATAAAAACCTTTTAACCGTCAGAGGTTTCAACCAAAGACTTTATTTGGTTGGATCAGATCAGTGGTTGATGACAGCATGTGACCTGATCCATGTTTGGAAAGGATTGACTAAAAGATATCACATGCACACACACTGCTTTCTTTGTTCTTGTATTAAAGCTCATCTTTGGTTTGGTTGGCTTTATTTGCCTCTTCAGCTTTAATGGCTTCAATGTACTTCCTCCGGTCTTCATCCTCCTGGAGACACAAAGGAGAGAAGTGTATTTATAACACAGAGAATAGGGAAGACGTCAAACACACACACACAGTCGCATCAAAGTCAAACTGTAACACCAGTGAGGCGACTTACCTTAATTCTTTCTTTTTTGGCTTTTTCCATCTCTTTTTCTATGAACTTAACCAGATCCTTCAACTTCCGGTTTCCAGTGTAAACCACCACCTGGTGACACACAGCACAGATCACATACTGAACATTAACAACCTTGATACTAAGGTAACACGTTATCCAATAATTTCTTATACACATCACAGATATATCGCAGTGTGTATAGTTTGTTATGTTACCAGTCAAATTATTTAATATCTGGATATTGTTATCCTTCATACCCTTTCAGCATGCAGGGCAGGAAAAAGGCAGAGCGATGGGTAGGATCTCTGCATGGACATGTTGATGTCATTGGCTGAGGCATCAATGCGAGCGACGACCACGTCCTCTTGCTCCTTGAAGGCCTCAGCTAGTTCCTCCCACAGCGGGAACAGGGCTCGGGACTCTCGACTGTAGGGAAGATCTGAAGTACACACAGCAAGTACAATTTAAGATGCTTTTCTTTTGTGCAGGTTTTGTGTGGGTTTGTACAGGTAACATGCATGAGCAGGTATTAAACAATGACCTGGAAGCTTGAATTTGTAGATTTGAAGCTTCAACAACATCTCAAAGTGAAGAAATGAAAAACAAAATTGCATTTACATACAGAATAGGACAAAAACTGTCTTGTCAGGGTTAAAGGTGACTTTCTCCAGAGTCATTCCCACCAGCTCTTTCACCGGCTTTTTGTCCCATCCCTCTGGTATTGGCTCACTCTGCATCTTCTGCACAGAAAGACTTCATACATATCAGGACGACCTTTGATCCATGTTTCTGTCAGGAATGTAAGCTACCTTAGCCTTGCCTTCCAGGTAGGACTGACAGAATGTTTTTATGGTGTCCACGTCCAGAGTGTCAGACGGCAGGTGGTATGACACATGGTCCGTCAGGTTAACCAGCCGAATGAGAGGTGCTTCAAAATCACGTACTCGGAAGTACTCCATCAGCCTGCCATTACGGGGCTCATCCACATTAACCAACACAAACAAAATCTGAATATGCACACAGACACACACACACACAGATGCAGAGTTGATGTACTGTTAAGCATATCTTGAATATAAAATGCATAAAAAGTAGTCTGTTTGTATTGAAATCTATGGGAACTTGGCCTTACCTCTACTATTTCTACCAGAGTAGAAGTTTTCTGAATGAGTTTATGCCCCCCACCCACCCCACTTATTCAAGACATCATGATGTTTATTTTGGTCTCATTTAGAGGGAAATAGATAATAAAACAAGGTATGCATAATGCCGTACTACATTGTGATTGTTGACTATCTGAAAACCAGGATAGAGTCCAGAGCAGGTCAGAACCACCCTCACTCCACACCACCCTCTGTATGAATTGCAAACAGAAGCTCACAAACCACCAGCTTACATCCAATACTATATGCACTGCAGAGATGTGTGTGTTTGTACCTTCAACCTGAAAGCCTCAGCAGCGCTTTTAAAGGCAGAGTAGATCTCACTGATGTCTGCAGAGCTTTTGTTAACAAACAGGAGGGCATGATTCAACACAGGTGAGGTTAAGATCTGAGTGACAGTCTGCAAGAGATGGAATAACATTCATAAACTCAGGCCACATCATAGACTGTATCTAAAAATATCACTCACACACAGGACATAGAGTGATATGACAGCAACCTATTTGTTGCCATTTCAGGTTTCCACACAGTGAGAGCAAGAGACAAATATTTCATAATCAATATTTTGACTTTTTGTTGTTGTTGTTGTTAATGATAAATGTAAACTACAGTTGTATGGAAAAGCAGATTGCACATTTGTTGATTTGAAGGGAAGGAAATAAAACCCCAGCTACAATCAGACTTTAAGTTAAGTTAAGTTAAGTTAAGTTAAAAAAATAAGCATCAACTGTTTAACAGTTGGGGGAAACAAAGAGGATTTTGCTGACTGCAAATGTTTCATGGTCAGTAAATCCAACAATGTGGAGATACAGATACTGTGTAAGTCCATGGAATAATAGGAGGAATGTTTTTAATGAAAGGCTAAATATAAATGTTAATTTTCACTTTAAAAATCATAAAAATTTGTCTTTTACTTTTACTTACAACTACATAGGCAGCTAAGAAAGTTAAGCTTGCAGTTTTAAAGACTTGTGTGTATATGTTTAAAAGTTGGCTTTAAAAGTCCAATGGGAAAGAAATGATAAAATGTGCATCAAAACCTCTAAAACCTCTTGTGCTGCATGATTATTTTCCTCTGCTGTTTCATATGTTCTAAACACTCAATAGAAAATCCCCACATACGGTTACAGTCTCACAATCTCAGTAGATTTAGCCTCCAAAAAAACAAAAAAACAAACTGAAATCTATCAGCAGCCTGCAGTAGAATAGTCACTGTGTGTGTGGAAATATAATGTTATGATCTATGACTGAACCTCTCCGGTGTATTCAGTGACTGGCTCCATCTGGTAGACAGTGATAAAGATGATCAGCTCCTCTTTAGATGTCTGAGACGTCATTTTATAAGCCTGGATGAGTTCAGACTGCAGCAGACACACAAACACAATCACATACACACAGTTGGACTACAGGTCTTAAACAACTTTATACCACCTTATGCATGATGGTCAAATGATTCAAACCATAAATCTCATATTCTGTCTCAACTACTTTTTGTCTTAGTAATAATGTGAATATGTATGTTTTTAAAGTGATGTGTTTCAAGACAGAAATCTTCTTTGGTCTGTTACAGCTGAGTACAGTTGAGCACGTTTAACATTTCACTGACATAATTACTCAATCAAGACAATACAGCAGATTAATCAATAAAGAAAATAATTGTTGCCTGCAGCCCTGGTAATCAGCTAGTATTTTTTATACATCTTTATGTGTATTTCTGTTTTAATTGTTCTTTTCAAAGGTGATATTTTTGTAATTTTGTTTTTTCTATAATTGCCACAGTAATGTTATACACAATGTGTGAATTACCTTTTTGAGCAGCAGGACAACATCGTGTGTTAGACCATATTTACTGATAACTTCATTGTTCTGTGTCACAACAAAGTTAATGTCAGGGAGGTCGATGGCTGCTGAGTAAAACACCTGGATACTAGCTTGGTCCAGATCCTACATACAGGCAGACCAAGAATATATTTTGTTAAACTTCACTACACCAGTGAGAAGAAAATGTATATGAAATAGATGATTTTCACCTTAAAAAATCCAACCACCGTCAGCTCCTCTAAGGCCTCTGATTGGCTATCAGTGATTATGTCAGCAGCAGATCCTGCTCTCCGCTTCAGCCAGGTCAAGATGGATGCCGAAGTCTGAGGCACTGAATTAAAATCCAAGAAAACAAATAAATTCCCCTTCAATATTTTATCCAATCTGAAAAGAAATCAACTATTTCTTGCATATGAATTTTCCTCTGTAGAATTATAGTCTGTCTATGTAGCAAGTGATGGTTAGTATAGCTTTGTCTTTTTTATTTTTCCCTATGACTAAAAGATATTCATATGGTTGTATTACCAGGCATTTTTAGCCTGTCATGTATATTAATCCACTATGAGTGTTTAAGACAGCTTTATGTAAAATTCTACAAATGTTTTGATTCCTTAATTATTCATTAGGCAAGGCAAGGCAATTTTATATGTATAGCACAATTAGCACAATACACTAAAAAAAATCATACATAGAAAATGCATTTCAACAAGAAAGAAAGAAAAAAGAAATACACCAGTAAAAGACAATTATAGGAATTAGAATGATTAAAAGCATTAAAGTGATATATTAAAACTAAGTAAAAGCTGCAGTGAATAATAACGTTTTCAAGCCTGATTTAAATGGGTTAATAGTTGGTGCAGACCTCAGGTGTGCAGGGAGGTTGTTCCACAGGTGAGGAGCATAATAACTGAAAGCTGCTTCACTTTGTTTGGTCCTGATTCTGGGAACACACAGTGAACCTGTCCTAGATGACCTGAGGGGTCTGGATACTTCATTAGAGTTAATAAGTCTAGAATATATTTTGGTCCCAGACCATTTAGTGATTTGTAGACCAACAGTAAGATTTTAAAGTCTAAGTCAGTGTAGTGATCTGAGGACTGGTGTAATATGGTCCATTTTCCTGGTGTTTGTCAGGATTCTTGCAGCAGCATTCTGGATCAACTGTAGTTGTCTAATAGATTTTTTGTTTTGGCCAGTAAAGACACCATTACAATAGTCCAATTTACTGAAAATAAATGCATGACCAAGTTTTTCCATGTATTCTTCAGACAGAAATTCCTTAACTCTGGCTATATTTTTCAGGTGGTAATAAGCAGATTTGCCAATGAGCTTTAAATGGTTGTTAATTATTATGGTTGTTAATTATTATGGTTGTTATTATTATGGCATTATTGAACGGACCACAGATTAGTTTAGTTTAGCTCTGAATGGCTCATCTGATGTTTTTAAGCAAGGAAATAACAGTGAGCAACCTCACACCTTTGATTTCGTTGAAAATTTTCAAACTGTCTGAAATCAGGTGACTTGATCAGGTTTTTAGTTTTGGGGGGGATAATAATGATAATAATTAGCATTTGGAAATAAGAATATATAATTTATCACCAGCGCAGACCAGGGCAGGGCACAGGGTTTTGTTTATCTCCATCGATATAGAGCCTGATCGTCGGGGGACCTGTCGCATTAAGATCTTTGGCCAGGTCCTTCTCCTTGTCACATCGATGACTGCCAGTTTGACCTCTGACCCCTGAAGTTCTGCAGCAGCACCTTCAAAGGCTGCTGATACATGAGGACCTTCAGCAGAGAGAGGAGCATCTAAACACAAACAAAACAACAAACACACAACAGCAAGTGAGTACCAACAATGACATGATGACTATGCTGCAGTGTGAGGTGAGTATTTCGCTTTTTGAGGCAGTAAACCATTTAATCACTCGTATGTTGTGATTCAGTTGAATATCTCAGTGTGTAACTTACAGAAATGCACCAGGAGCTGCTTGTGTTTTCTCAGTGCCCTGTTGAAATTTGCCTTTTTCAGCTGTAAAACTCCACCCTGCTCGGGGAGGGATTTATCTCCAGGTTGGTCATGCTGTGTGTCAGAGGCGACAACACCCAGAGGCAGAAGGCCCGTCACCCCCAGCAGTGACACACTCCTCATGATGGTTCACCGACAATGTAAGAATTGAACACTGCAACGAGCCTGACATGAAGTATGAAGGGAGTGGCGAAAGGAAGGGCTGATGTGTGTGTGTGTGTGTGTGTGTGTTTGTGTTTGTGTGTCTGTGCTGAGCTGGTACTTGCAAATACTTTTGTTATCTGCCGACTGGACCCACCAGTCTGTCGCTGATTAACTTTCCTATCTAAGCCCTGCTGTATTGCTGCTATTGGCTGCTGTTCATATCACCTATATTACTAATATCTAAATGCCCTTGGTGCTGTACTGTTGCCTCAACAAGGTCAAAATGGAGCCATAAATTCAAACACTCACTAATACGTATGCAACACACACACATACACGTATCCAACATAACTCACCCATTTGTACAATTGTAACGATCACAGCTTTGTCTGTGTAATAAGACACTTTTATCTTCCTGTCAACAAGATAGAATTATACATAATACAACATTTTGATTCAACCACATTAAAAAGTCCAACTCTGCAATGATGCTGACTGTTAGACACCACTGACAGGTCTAAAAGGTCATTAACTACTATAGTTTAATTCATCCTCAACCGTCAGCAGCTTGAATTACAGTGTACGTCAAGTCTAGTTTAACAATTTAATGAATACGTTTAAGTCAAGTGAGAAGATTGTACTGTCATACATTCTGCCTGGTGAATATGAAGCCAAGCTACAGAGTGACTTGTCCTGTCAAAAGGTAACAAATCTCCAGCACCTATAAAGTTCTGATTTGATCTGATTTCTTTAAACTGTAAATAATGTGGACAGTCACAGTGCAATTTAAAAATCCACCATTTTGTCCTGGCTTTTCATTAGAGTGTTTTGTTCTATTTCATGAGTTCTATTCATGTATTAATGTTGTTTATGTCATGTTTTAAGCACTCTATGTTGATGTTATATAAGAATCTCTTCACTGTGTACATTTTTGTGCAATACTATTTATTTATGACTATTTATGTATGATCTTACAAATTTTTCAGTTTGTGTTTGTGTTTCCCTCTGTATCTCTCTTAGTGGTATGTTAAGCTGAGCATTTTTGTATTTAACAAATTAATACAGTGCAGAGACTGGTGTCTCCTCATGTGTAACATTTGGAAGAGTTTAGCATTTTCTCTTAGAAAAACACTGAAAAGGGATGCAATGACAAAAAGGCACTTAATAACATTTTGAACAATAAATATAAAATTTAATCAGCTTCATTGACAATAACAATTGTGTGTTTCTCATTCATCATAGCAATTTAAAGAACTGTAATTATATTTATGTTAGTATGAAGAATTGAGGTTTTCCATTTTGTGCCTCTTTCGTCATTATAAAACCATAACAGCCTTGTTCACTGTGTCAAGAATTGACTGGTGTAAACAAATTAAAACATTTGTTTTGTCTGGTCGCTATGAAAAGTTCTGTTAAGAATTTGCGTGTCAGCGGGGCTATTGGGTAAAAAACATTTGCTATCATTTGGATCATAAATTGTTTTTAAAGATGCTTCACCCCGGCTCAGGGCACCTCACTTCCTGTAGGCTACTGTTGAATTGTCTGCACACAGACACATGCAGTCTTCAGGGGAGGCTTATTCACAATAATACCTGTGTGGGATCATGGGAGCTTTTAAAAACGTAGTGCAGAAGTATAAATTACATTGATATGTTTTCCAGCGGGATTGGATTAGATTAGCAAAGAAAAACAAGTCTGATGGTCATATCTCATATTCATTCCCCCATGTTATTAGTTGGTAAACATTAGCATTAGTTATATCTCCATTTAAAAAGAAAAATTGTGTTGTTTTTTCATATAGGAAATATAGTCATTCGAAAACAAACAGACCAAAAACAACCAACAATTAAATCCCTAACTAAGTCCCAATATATATATATATATATATATATATATATATATGGACTTATAGGGACCCCCCATTTTGGCAATAAACGGTCCCATCAGTCTCAGTTGTAGTAAAATGCTGCTGTATGCATGAGAATGGATGGATTGAACATACATAAAAAAATTAACACTGCACCTACCCACCTCCACAATATTGACTTACAAAAGCACAAAGGAGTATTTTGCCAAAGTTGTCTTCTATTTATGTTAGAAATGCGTGTGATCTATCTATCTATCTATCCATCTATCCATCTATCTATCTAATTTAAGCTGATGCATAATTATTTATCCTCATTGTGACAAATGTTTTGGTGTTATAATATTTTGGGTGCCCTGGGGACAACAGGAGGCTTATCCGTCCTGACAGTGTCATCTTGTGTATACGTGCAGATGGTTTCCACACCGTGGGCAGGAGTGATGTGCTTCATGTAGTCTATGTATCATGAGTGGGATCAGACAGAAACCACAGACCAACCTGAAACACACACACACAAATGCAGAATGTAGTTAAAGTTCACAGTTCGCTCAAGCTTTGACAGCACTCTGAAATAAATATTATTTGCGTCTCACCCCATCAGTGTGAGAAGGACACACAGAAACCAGGCAGTCGCCCCAGGCACGTATGTTACTTTAGTGGTGACAGTGTGGCGGCAGTATGGGCAGCATATTAAACCGGGGCTGTCTCTCAGACACATCAATGAGATGGGAACAGGCGCTGGCTGAGTCACTACTACCACTGGCTGATTTTGTCTGCTGTTGACAGCTGAACTCACACCCACTGGGTTACAGAAGCCGCAGGAGAGATGGAGGGCCATATCAGGGGGATACAGGGACATGGAGGGAAGCAAATTAAATGTTATCACCTGCTCGATTACATTATATTTATGCAATTTAGGTTAATTATTTCTGCGTGGTCCTTGTACCTTGTGTATGTAGATGGATTATAGTTCCAGGGTTTTGGGGAGGTGGACTCATAGCAGCTGGTACAGACACTGGGGTCAGGACAGGGAATGGATTTGGCTCGATTGTAACTAGTGAAAAAGAAATATTCCAATATAAATGTATTTTTCTCTGTCTTCATGTACTTCAATGTAAGAAAAAGTGGTGCGTCTTCAAGTGCTTCACACTGTTCTTCAGATTTTCATCCACATTAAAATACCTTAAAGTACAACAGAAAACTAGAAGTCTTTTTTGTCCTCCTACTTTGAGGATACCTGTTTACTTAGTTCATATTCAACCCATTAAAAGTCCTTTTTGGCCCTTCCTGCTTACTGTAATCATGTACAGTTAATGACAATGGCTACACTGTGAAATCCACCATAATATCATTTCAAATGTATTTACTTTGTGTAATGATTTCAGCTTTTTACTATACACAAACTAAACAGGTTCAACTATTCTGTTTACAGAACTATCTACAGAAAGCTTGTAAAAGGCCAAACCAAAGAGAAATAGGAGATTTCACAGGCACCTCCGTCACTGTGGGACTATGCTCCTCAATGTCTGATGAGCTGTAAAGGAAAATAGAGAAAGCAGGGGCGTAGTGAGATGTTATCTTACCTGCTTCTCCATAGGTGGGGGAGGCGTGGAGCGAGAGGAGAGGGAGGCGTCATATGAGGGGGAGGTGGGATATTTACTCCTGCTGTGGTCAGAGGAGGAGGGTGGAGACTGGCCTCTTCATATGAAGGGGGTTCCATCAGGAGATCGTCCAGTCAAACAGGACACTGGGGCCACAATGGAAGGACGGACAGAGATGCAGATGAAGTCAGTGAAGATGGACAGAGAGGAATTTAAACAAGTTCCTTTTAAGTAAATTGCTGTGTTTGATCGGCTCTTTGACTGAATTGGCCGGTTTGATAATATACATCTAAACATGAGGAGATGGAAATCTGCAGATGGACTATGACAAAGTCATGCAACAACCTACCTGTGACGTGAACAATGAAAAAGTGTAGGCTACTGAAGAAAACTTGTGCTGCTTCAAAGAACGGTTGGTGACAGCAAATATTTATTTGATTTAGTGACTTTTTTTCTGCTTTAACTAGAGTTCATTTCATAACTTTGTATGAAATAACATAAACCTTTTGCTGAGTTCTACATCTCTATCAGATAGTTTTTAATAAATATATAATTTCTGGTATCTATCTCGGAAATTAAACAATCTGAGAGGGAAAGATGAAGATGAAGGAGATGCATTTGCTGCATGTCTGCATCAAAGTTAGTTTCTTGCAGTACATAACAAGTGTCTCCATGCAGGAATCCAACAGCTGCAGATTACAGATAACATCAAAATGTTACAATGCAACAAACACACTGGAAATGACAGCAAGGCACTAGATGCTGTAGTTATACAGTTAAAATAAAACCAATGCGTAGCAATTCCACGTTGCTTGATAAAACGCTGTCCTCTCTTCAGGGCCTACTGTTTTTCAGTGAGTGGTGTAAATGAAGTGCGCTGAGCTGGCACTACCATCTCATTTTAATTACCAACTGGTTATACACCTTCTATGATAACAGCCCATTTTGTGTGTCTGTGTGTATGTTGACATTGCTGGCAGAAGGAGAAGTTGGCTCATTCAGTTTTTAGTAATGTGAACATTTCAGCTTCTAGCCTTTCTGTCATAGTGCCTCCTGTCTTCTCAGACAGAGACACACACATAAGCTTGCTGAACAGTCACAAGTCTGAACTTTCATCTGAAGAGTCGAGGTTTAAAGTAACACACAAAAACACACACTTTACAACAATACAGTGTAGTTAGTTTCTCTACCTAAGTTAACTGACCCAAACTTTTAGGCCAACATTTTAAAACACACAGTATTTACCTTACAATGGTATTTCACACGCTATCAACATTGTACAGTTCACATACACACAGTAGGTTCAAAACCACACAAATCACATAATATGACACATAACACTGAACAAACAAATAATCCTGGATCTACTCCACCTCACATCTATGTATTTCACACCAATATGTCATCTAACACCAGCTGTATCAGTCACTGAACACACCTGCTGAATACAGCCAAGTCATTCTGGCTCACATGGGACTTTTCTCTTACGTAAACAAGACATCATTCGAGCCCTGGTTTCTAACCCAAACTTGTGTAAACTGGCTTCCACTGTACACAAACTCAAAACACCACTTGCACAGACTAGCACATGTCCTTTTTCGTTAATTAAACAGCGTGTTGTGTGAGATGTAGAGGAGCAGTGGTCTTACCTTGGACAAATGAGGAAACTCTGCCGATAATAGGAAACACGTACCATGTTGGTGACAGCCGTGACATCACAGCCTGCCGAACCCGTTTTCCTCTGGAATTAGAAACATTCACTTCCCACAGCCTGAAAAACAACCCTTCCTATATGTTTCCATCACACGGACTCACACTCTTGCGCCAACCTGCCTCCTAAGGTCAAACTCAATCTTTGGTGGCTTGTTTGCAGTGTCAATACCAAAACATGATTTAGGGCCCATCTGTTTATTTATTTGTTTGTGAATTTAAGACAGTTGATAGTTACATAATAAGTTGTGTTCAGGAATTTTAAATGAAGCTGAAATGGAGCTAAAATTTCCTTGTTTTTAAATTGAGGCCAAATCATTTAGACTAAGAAAAATCTGAGCTGACATGAGAGGAACAGGAAACTACAGATAAAACAACTGCATCTATGTTCACAATGACTTCATCAGCCACACCTCAATGGGCCAATCATGTGGCAGCAGTGTAATGTAAATATAGACTCATACAGACAAGGGTCTTCGAATCTCAGACCTTGACTGCAGTTTGATTTGAGTGTTTCTGCAGCTGCTGATCTTGGATTTTCACAGTTTTTACTCAGAAAGATGTGAAAACAAAAGCATCCAGTGAGCAGCAGAAATGCTGTTGGGGAGAGTCAGAGGAGAATGGACGGACTGGACTGGTTGGAGAGGACAAGAAGACACAAACAACTCAGATAACTCCTGTTTACAGCTGGGCTGAAAAGAGAAAACCTCTCAGGATTATCAATATGTCAAATGTTGAAGTGGATGAGTTACAGCAGCAGAAGACCACGTCAGGTTTTCGCTCCTGACTCCAATCTAGACAGGAGCAGAAACCTGAGGCTGCAGAGGGAACAGGCTCATTACAACCAGACAAGACGATGAGAGGAGAATGTGGCCTGGTTTGATGATCGTCCATCTGTGCCCAGGAGGAGGACAGCAGGGTCACAGCACAAATCGACTCACTTCCAGCCTCTTAATATCAATCAGGGGTGGTTTGAATGAAATTTGTCCAGTCTTGTTGGTGACTGCGCTTCTATTCATGACCTCACATCTTCACTTTGCTGCCTCCAGCATGAAAAGGCTCCATGTCACGAAGGAAATACCATCTCTAACTGATTTCACTGTTCACATTCCCAGAAACCTCTGGGATTTGGTAGAACAGGAGGCTGAATGTGCAGCTGCCAAATCAACCCTAAGCCTTACCCATGTCAACAAAGAAATAAAGCTCAAAGTTCAAGAAATTGTCATCATCAACATCAAGAAGAATGGTGAGCAGAGAAATTAACTGGTAATAGTACAGTCTTTGGAGTAAAGTGCTCAGTGAGTTATCATGACTTCACTGAAGCCTTATACTTTTAATATTAATGCTTAAAATGCTTAAAAGTTTATTTTCATGATTAGATTTACACCAATGAGCCAATTCAACGCCAACATTGTCTTTTGAATTCCAGTTTTTTCCTAAGCTGAGATATAAAGGTATGTTTGAATGAAAAGCAAACGTTAGCATCACAAAACGACAATGTCCAGAAATGATATTATCATTAGAAATAATATAGAAATATGCAGTAATAATATGATCGTGAAATCTGTACACACAATAATACATTATAAATCACAGTAAATCCCTGATGAAGTTTACAATGCTCAGATTATTTTTCAGGTGTTTTATTCAGCCAACACCCAGTGAAGGAAGTGGGGTAAAAAGTGGAAACTCCCGGTGGTATAATTACTCCCAAAACCCAATTTAGCACTAGTTAAGCAGTAGTTATTTAAGCATATCTGAACATTCTTTTCTTCCCAGACATTTATGATGCACAGAGGAGTATTTTATAAAAACTTTGCTCTATTGCCATCTAGACTAGACTCTTATCAGTTTGTATCGTGGTGCTCATACAAAATCACTTTTTGTTAAATATAATGGCTGTTTTTTATTATTATTATTTCAATAAACCATCTCTTCTAAGGGTTAGGGTTATGGTCTAAATATGTCCTAAAGTATGTTGTCAGGCCATATTCGTAAGCACCTCCATCCTTGTTTAAGTCTGTTTTTATAATGTCACTCAGGATTGACAAACATGACTTTGGGTCTATCTATCAATCTGCTTCCTCTTCTTTCTTTCTTTATAAACATTTTGACTGATAAATAAATCATAAATCATCAATAATCAATAGATCATGGATCTATTCTTTCCACACTGTTGAAGACTAATATATGCAATATATTATTAAGACAAAGGTTTAACTATTTTACAAAACATTTCTGTATTCATTCAGGAAAAAAAGGTTTAGAGCCAATCAAGAGTTTACATAAACATTAACCTGGTTTAAAGCCAATTAAGAGAGTCACAACAGATTTAAACCCAAATTAATTTTATTAAGAAAAAAAAGAAAAGAAAGATGCTAGGTTGCTCCTAATTGAAACCAAAGAGACATCACAGCTCATCTTTAGATGTTTGGTCAGTTATTACCTCTGCAGACTCGTCAGTATCCTGAAACAGAGAAATATCTGTAGATGGGAGCACCGTGGGCAAATACAAATTATTTTACTGGCAAATAGCAAAAGTAGCAGCAACAATACAAACCTTGCTATCATCACCAGTGCTGTCATCATCCTCTTTAGAATCATCTCCTTCCTTGTCCTCTTTGTCTTCATCCTCATCCTCAGCTTCCTCATCTTCATCCTCCTTACTTTCCTCTGCAGGCATCACTCCTCCATCATCCAGAAATTTAGACATCATCTCCAGATCTCTTTTCCCTGTGTAGTCAACCGCCTGGCAGCAGGAGAGAGAAATAATAGGCTGATGATGATGATGTGTGTGTGTGTGTGTGTGTGTGTGTGTGTGTGTGTGTGTGCGCGCGCGCGCACACGTACCTCTTTGCCACCAGCTGGGTAATATTTCAGTGTGGGAATCCCTGGATTGTAAGGGATTCCACCTCGTTGGCTGTGGCGTCCATCTTGGCGATGATGATGTCAACATGGTCGGCGTACTTTTCACCCAGTTGATCCCAGATGGGAGCTAGTTCCTTACAGTGTCCACACCATGGAGCATCTGTGTACACCCAAAGTTATTAACCACAGGCCCTTTAGAAAATGCATCATTTATCAACAGCAGTTTGTTTATACAGTGCAAATGTTTTTCCTCAGAGACTCACTGAGGAGACTCAGAGAACAATTAAATCATAATTTCACATGATAACTACTGATTTTACATAAATACTGATTGGCTCCAATTACATTAACTTTTACAGTGGACTTCACTCAAACTTACAAAACTCCACAAAGACGTTTTTGGTTGGGTCCAGGGCGACAGACTCAAAGTTCTTCCCCACCAGGACTTTGACTGGTCCTTTGTTCCAGTCCTCTGGGATCTCCTCTGTGCGATAGTAAGGCTGTACCACAAAACGGGACAAGTTAGCAGCTTGAACTCAATGGTGGAAGTGAAGGACATTCTTTTTGGAGTGCCAGTTTTACAGTTTCAAAACAATAATAATCCACAGTAAAAGTCAAAGAAGTATTATCATCAAAATGTACTTAAAGTGTCTAAGAAAAAACACAAATTCTGGAGTGCAGTGCAAGTCACTCGTAACTTTGTTAGACTAAGACTGATGTAGGTTATCTGCTTCAATCAAGTGCTGACATCTTCAGGGTCACAGGATGAATGTGAGGGGTTGTTGGATGGTTAAAAGCAGCGGTCCCCAACGCCCGGGCCGCACAGAAAGATTATGTTTTATTTATTATCTGAATCTGAACTATGTTTTATTTTGAAAAATGACCGGATTCTCTCCGTTACATCCGTCTATGACTCACTCTTGACGCATGTCAAGACGCTTGTCTCGGTCACGTGATACGTTACGGCTAAAATTAAACCCAGAAGATGACAGTTTCTTTGTGAAAGGGAAAAGGCCCAGTGAGGAGACAGAAGAAGAACCTGTGACTTCCATGAAATGAAAGCTGCATTTAGGTTCGGGGTTAGGGTGCAGAGAGGATGTTACTCATGTTACGTTGTTGGCGCGATGTTATGAGGACGCTGCTAATAAAGTTGCATACGAGTGCACAGCGGATTTATATTTATTAGGATGTTTCGAAAATAGCACAGTTTTTATGCCGATCGTATCACATCACACCTTAAAGGTCGGCCTGTGGAAATATTGTCTGACATTAAACTGGTCCGTGGCGCAAAAAAGTTGGGGACATCTGTTTTTTTGTGTTTGTTGTTGTTGTTTTCTTTTTTTTTGTTTGTTTTTGTTGTTTTTTTTTAAAGAACCATCTGAGAAGTTTGAAGAGGAAGTTACTGTTCAGTGAAAATATCTGCTTATAAATATCTGTGACAAGAAGTCAAAACTCCAAAGTTTTTTTTTTTTTTTTATCACTTGTCTCAAAGTGTGTTTGAACTATATTGAGTCATTTATGATCTTATAATCCGTTATTTTTAATCTTAAACAGTAAAAAGCTAAAAGAGTTGGATTTGAAACTGGTGTTTTTGTCTTCATCACCTTGGCAGTGCCCGTGAACACTTCCTGGCACATCTGCCGCAGTGAGTCTTCTGTGAGATCTCCTTTGGCGATGCTGAACTTCTTCTCTGTGTCCATGTCGATGATGCGTACGGTGGGGCGTCGCTCTTGGACACGCCAAAGTATTTAAGCACGTGAGGCAGGTCGTCCATCACGTCGATTACAATGAATAACATCTGGACAGGGCACACACACGCACACAGAACAAGATGAGGTTAAGTTATGTTTTAGGTCTTTTTATGTGACTGGCTTATTTTCAAAGAGGGTTATTTTCACATACACAGACAGACATCTAACTGTTACCTTGCCCTTGAACTCTTTGGCAACAGCCCAGGATTTTTCCACGAAGGCCTTTTCTCTCTCCACAGTGGAGTTGATGAACAGCAGACTGTGCAAGTGGATTTTGGAGGAGAAAATCTTGTCTGCATTCTGATAACACACACACACATAGATTAATACACTCTACACATACATTTTTAACATTTTCTTGGAGTGTGAATATGTGCAAGTAATGGTGTTTTTTACCTCTTTGCTGAATCGGATGATCAGCTCCATGCTGTTTTCCTGGATGAAGCTGGTGAGATTTCTTTTGTCCAGCTTCTCCTCTTCTGACAGAACAAAGTCTGCTCTGCCATCATCAAACTAGCAAAAAAAACAAAGCAGGTTAGTTGTCTTCCCAAAGTTGATCTCAACTTTAGTCTTGTTCTGGATTCCTCTCTTTATGTCTTTTCTCCACATTATGGAACTTCATGGAAACCTAATTTTTGCCTTTCTTACCAATATTTACAATTCTTACCTTTCTGCAGTTATTAAATAACTGCAGGTGAATTACTATATTTCATTATATTTTTCTTCAGTTTTCACACAGTTTTATCAAATAAACGGTCAATTTATTACTCAGATAAAAACAAGTGCCACAGTATAAATAATCAATACAATTTTCCAAGTCTTTAGTTTTACCATCTATTGATGCCAAGTCTTAGGTCTAGTCAACACCTAACCCAATTCTTGTCATTATAAATTAAACCCCAATCTGAAAGTTTTCAAGACAAGAAGAGCATCAGCAAAACATTTTCATTCTTCTACACGTCTAACAGGAAAATACTGCATGATTCTGAGCACTAGATGGCAGCACAGCTGTGATGGTTGAGGATCTCTGCGGCTTTCAGAAGACTGCCTCAGTATCAGTTGACGCTCAAACCTTTTTGAAGAGGACCACTGAGTTGGTCTTCACTTCATACTTCTGGAAAACCTCAGGAGTTGTTGTCACGCCAAACTCTGTGTCCGTCACATCGAAGGCAACCTCCTTAAACACCTTCGCCGCCTCACTCTCCAGGGTCTGTTGTAAATAAATTCACGTTAGAAATATATTTCATCAGCTCTTGGTCATATTGGATAAGTGAAGATAAATGAAACGCACATCAAAAAAGCCAACAACAGTGATGTTATGGGCATCGATGAACTGGGCTGCAGACTTTGTAGACTCCAGCACTTCGGCACCGGGGCCGGTACGACGTTTCATCCATTTGATTATTCCGTCGGCTGACCTCTTACCTTTACAAGCACAAACAAAAACAATAATTTCAGCTGCTTTAACATACTATCTAATATTTGGAATATTTAGATAACAGGAAAGCACAAGTGATGTTGAAGCAGCAACATATAAAAATATAAAAATGTATGGTCATACTAACATGTCGTACAGATATTTCACTGTCATGATTGTGTTTTATGAGGTACTACGGCTTTACATCACAATACTGTCGATATACAGTAGAAGCAGAAAACTTCAACAGCTGAGTTTTATAGAACAGCTTACAGACACAGTAAGAATATTAGCTCTTCTAAAGATCATTCCTTTAAAAACTGAATAGCCTGGACTGTTTCTTTGCATATGAATTAGCATTAAGGTTTTTGAGTTTTGGACAGTGCTGGGCTGAAGGCAGTGAGGACGTTCAAACACACACACACACACTGTGAACCACTTTACTAAAGTAGTTCACAGTTGAATGAGTTGATGAATGATTGAGAGATGTAAATGCACATGTTTTCCTAATATCAGGTTTAGGCTAGGGTGAGGTAAGGGTGAGGTAAAGGTGAGATAAGGGCGCGGTAAGGGTGAGAATACGGTTACAGTAGGGGGCTAGAGAATTTTTGCCAAGGGTGATGGTGGATACAGTTCACACCAGTGTAGAAGTGTGTGTGTACCAGTGTAGGTGATGGGCTGTTTGCGTTGTCCATTGATGAACAGAATCAGAGTGGGGAATCCTCCGACATCAAACTCATCAGACAGCTCCCTCTCCTCAGTGGCGTCCACTTTGGCCAAACGTATAGCCAGTTCCTCTGCTTTCAGCTTCCCAGCAGCCTCTGCATACTGCGGCTCCAGCTGCTTACAGTGGCCACACCAGGGAGCATCTGCACACACAAACACACTTTCATACTTTGCATGAGGCTGAAAGAGATCCTGAAACCTGAGAGCGCAGTATTAACCAAAGCAGCTCCTATTCTGTCTGCTGCTATCAGCAGCACATGTGCAGGTACACATGGAAATAAGCTGCTGATAGCAAATGTGGCAGTTGAATGTGGCCTTTATACCCCTGCTGCTGCTGCCGAGTTCCTCTGTGGGAGAGTTAGACCAGGAGAACACCTGGACCAGAGGGGCCACGTGTGCTGTATACACATGCATGTGCATGTTTTTTATGATAATGCTGACTTGATACAGGCAAACAGAACAAAACCCACATAAACCTTCTGACATTTTTACCATTAACTGAAACTGCTGAACTCACAAACATTTATTCAGCTAGTCCCACAGCTTCCAGCAGTAAACCATAGGCTTCTGCAATTGAGTTTATGATTCAGTATGTATGTGTTCCCAGGATCTCACTCTCAGAAAAGACATCATCTCCTTTAAGAAATACACCCTATTTGTGTGATAGTATCATGTCATAACAGAAAATGATCCTCAACATATATCGTGACTACTATTTGTGCTGAACAAACAGAAATGTCTAAAAGAAAACAAACAGATGGGATTAACATGTTTGGAAGAATCTAGTTTCACCAATATTGGGAAAACAATCTATGTCATTTATATATGTAGTGATTACTTACAGAACTCCACCAGCAAATATTGATTCTCGCTCAGAGCCCGGTCAAAGTTGTTGATGTGGAGAACCATCACATCTTTCTCCTCCTCAATCTCTGTGGTTTTCTCCTTTGGTGCCTCCTCTGTTTCCTCTGACATCTCTTCTGAAACCTCCTCTGTTGACTCCTTGGATGTCTCCTCCTGGTTCTGGTCTGAGTCGCTGGCCTGGACGCAGGAGGCCCACAGCAGCAGGCCCAGCAGAGTTATGGACAAAAGCGTGTGCGTCCTCATGTTGAGCTTCTGTTGCAGGAGCCTCCGCTCAGGTGTGGGCACCTTCAGTGCTTGTGTCACTGAAAGTTTGTACATTTATGTGTCTAATGGAGAGAGTGTGTGTCAAAATGTTACTGGCTTTGCTGCTCATCCAATCAGGACTTGGAAATGTCTTCATATTTCAACCAATCACACGGTGCCCTGTATAGACAAAAACAGACAAACTGGCTGATCAGCTGTGAAGGGCGCAGGACTCTTCACATGTACATGTAATCATGTCTTCTCTGCTCCCTTCTGACCATTTTTATTTTGTATCATAGTTTTTTGTTAGAGCCCATCACTCAACAGACAAGAAGTGACCTCAAACCTTCACTCTTTTCTCTGGGCCTGATCAGACCCTCATTTACATGCTCTTTCTTCTCACCTGCACTTTATCATCTTATCTTTGTTGAGTTAAACAATGGCGCTTCACTTTCACCTCTCCATCCTCTCTCTCCCACTTCCTTTCAAATTTTACTCTAGCTAACAGAGAGGAGGAAGCTGGTCTAGATTTTATGTCAGGCTTTCAAAATAAAATTAAAATTTTGTGGTTATTTGGAGATGACATTGTTAGTGCATTGTCAGCAGATTCACTGTCTGTATTTAAAGCATTGCCCCCCCCCACCATACTAAGTCTCCGATAGTGTAGGAGTATTGGATTTTCTCTTGTACCATATGCACATTTGGATCATATCATATGTGTGTGGTCAAAGGGCTATAAATGGTAAAAGTAATTTTAAAAGTAAAAAAGTAAGTACTGAAAGAAGCTTCTCATCCATGTTGCCATTGAAACTTACATTTTAACAATATTTAAAAAGAAATATTCCTTCAGTCATGTTGCTGCACTAGAATCAAACAAGCAGTAACTTTGGACTTCAAAGTTGAGTCAAAAGGATTTTTATTGACATATTTTCTTTATATTGACAAAAGTTTATTATTTAAGAAATGAATTCATTCATATTTTTATAAACAATTTTCACTTAGTATGTACAACTTAGAATAAAAATAGTAAGAACATTTTGTACTTTAAGTTGTACAAACCAAACCATCAGCAACTGAGAAAATATGAAATTAAGATAATGATTGAGATGAATAATTTTTGAATAATTTTAAAGATTGCGGTTTTATGTATTTTAAAGTATTCTAACCATTATTACATATACTCCTGTAAATGACCTAAATACTCCATTCCTGTAGCTACCAGGTTACCAACTGCTGTTGCGCATGAATGCAGCAAGGCACATTAAAGGTATTTCTACTACATACTTGGCTCTTTGTCGAAATTCACTATTACAACTGCAACAGCATCTTTCATTTAACTGGTGATTCTACAACATAAACATAAACATCCAATATCTTTCTTCATAGTTAGTGATTCTTTGGGAAGTGAATGGTTCAGATAGATCAAAGTTACTAAGGCGCTGCTGAATGATTTAAATTATGTTTTTGAGAGCTGTGGAAGACCGACATCTCAGAGACACAAAATGAAAACTATCTTTATGACTGGAGACAATCATGGGTGACTCACAAAATGTGAAAACAAACAGGAGAAAATGTGAAGAGTACTTAGCTGTTATTTTTCTTTAACAAGTGTGCATCAACTCTACGTCGTCTGTCCCATCACGTATTCAATGCGTCATACGTGTGTTCTCCGTCAGTGTGTGTGTGAGCTCGGGGTTTGGATCCCAGTTTGCCAGCAAGTCACTAAAATCTGGCTGATTGTTGTCAAGGGCATGCGTGCTGTGGTGTGTGTGGGCATTATATTGCACGTGTGCACTAGCGTCTGCAGGTGTGGCGTCCTGTGCAGATGTGTCACTGTTTGTGTGTGTGATGTCAGGTATGTTACTGAAACTGCCCAGAGAGCAGCAGGAGATCGGCTCAGTCCAGAAACTGAGGGGGAGGTGCCGCTTGATCATCGGTTGCCCGCGGCCTTCACTGGGGCCCCTGTGGTTGAACAGTTCAGCGAGTGGCCCCAAACTGTTGTTCACCTTTGCGACCCTGACTCCTTGATGGTCACTGTCACTGGAGAAGCTCTTTTCTCTCTCATCTGGACTCCCTGTTCTTGCTATTCTCAGCAGGTCGTCGTAGTAACGCAGACGCCCGCTGGTTGTCACAGAGAGAGAGTCGCTGTAGATGTCACAGGCCTCTTGGTCTCCGGAGCAGCGGCCAAAGTACCGCTGAACATCTCTACTGATGAGGTCTGCGAACCTTAACAGCTGTGTGGTCACGTCCAGAGCAGAGTGGTCCGGATTTAGATAAACCTCTAAACATTCCTCCTCTTCCTCTTGAGCTTCAGATTCTTCATCCTCCTCTTCTTCATCTCTTTCTTCTTCATCGTCCCTCTCCTCCGGCTTTCCCTCTGGCTGCTCTTCCTCCTCAATGTCTTTGCACAGAGAGTGCTGGAAAATCAGGGGGAAGTAGGCTGGAGTTGGGGCCTGGATGAGAAAGTTCCTTATGACGCCTGCAGCCATGTTGGCTCATTAACACTGGAGGAGACAAAGAAGAAATGTAAGAATATATAAGGAGAAAATTCTGACTGGATAAAATCTGTTAAAAAGCTTTTTACCTTCAGAAATGCAACTCAGCAGCCAAGTTCAAGTCAGGGAAATGGTCTGGCCTGGGTCACTGATGGATCCAGGTTTCTGTACGTGTGTGTGTGTGTGTGTGTAATACTGGTCCAGGAGGATTCCCACTGTATATATACCTCTGCTCAAAGCCACAGACGTGTCTGTCTCCATCGGATGAGGCAGCTTCCAGAACAAATATTTGCCTGCCGGACTGGTCAAACATACTTTGTTTGCTTTATCACTGGGCAACCGGGGAGGGTGTCCTCTGCTAATGGATCCTCTGCCAGGGGATGATGGAGAGTGCGTGCGCACACACGCACGCACACACACACACGCGCCTAGCTGTCTTTTCCACCCCCGATCAGGCCATTTAAAAGATAAAAGAGCATGAAATCAGATCATATGCTGTTTTGACTTCTAAAGGGGAACACTCAGAGCTGACATCAGCCCATCACTTGTAACCATCAACACCAGACCAACCCAGATGCACAGGCGCACTACGAAACAGGACACACTGCAATGTCCTATTGCTTTATTTGGGCACAACAACAAAACTCACAAGTCCAAGATGTCAAACTCCCTAATGGCCAATGAGGACAAAAACCAGATGCAGAGTTGACTCTTGACTGATCATTCATTTACATTAACCGGTTACTTAGACAAATGAGAACACAACTGGGACAGTTCATATGTTTTTTGTTTTGTTTGTGTGTGTGTGTGGCCACACAAATAAAGATATCTAAAACTTGAAAATAGAGCGCATTTTATTCTGAAAATAGGTTCATACTCCTGGACTCTTTTTCTTGAAATTTAAATTTCAATTCTGTGGGTTGTTGCTTCTGGCAGAGATCTTTACCTCTCAGCATGTTTGAGTTGTTGTATATCAGCAGCTCTGTATATTTAAACATGCATCAACCATGAAAAAAATGATTTGATGAAGTCCCACACTCCAATAGATTTTAGCGACCTTTATGGACATCTGTAACTCTGTACACATATGCATGTCGAGGATGAATGCGATTGTGTGTTTGTGTGTGTCTGTGTGTCTTATCAGGACACCCTGGCTCCCTTGGCCTGCCTGTCATCAGTATCCTGGCTTCTATGTTGATTTTAGGGGTAAAGATCAATAGCAGCAATATGTCAGCTCTTAAGAGCCTGACAATGAATTACACGCAGTTTTAGGCACACAAGCACATGAACACACAATACACACACCCCCACACACGCACATGTACGTATACATACACATGGACTTAAGATGCGTCTTAAATATTAATTTATCACATTAAAATAAAAACTTATTCAAGCTAAAAATGACTGGTTAATCAGTCACATCTGAAAGGTGGCGCCTGGGTTATATGAGCTAATAAGTCTAACTATGTTAAGTGGTCATGTAATAATAATTTATTTTTGTGATGGGAAGTATATTCATAAATCAAGCTTGTAAGAAAAATGTAAAACTGCACCTTCAACCATCTGTTGTAATCCTTTTAGTATTTGCTGTTTATTTATTTATTCTTTGCTATGCCAATTTCTACATCTCCTTCCTTTATTAACTTCACATTTGCATTACATTTAACACAACAATAATGCAATGAATTTCTTGTGTTAAATTTGTCAGGTCTTCATAAAGGATTTATTGATAAGATCTAGACCTGCTCTTGAAACTTTGAACTGGTAGCATAAATAAAATCTAACCTGACTTGAATTTTCATCAGGATACAATCTTTATGGAAACAGCAGACAGCACACTCTGGAAAAAAAGATTTGGCGAGAGATTTTTGCTTAAACCCATCAGGGAGTAGATTTTCTGAACGTATTATATTTTTTCCAAGTAATTTGTGCACACATGATCAAAGTAAAATAATTGCTCTGTAAATCATAATCTTAAAAGAAACAGTGTAAACACAAGTATCTAGTTAGAAATGAAGGCAACAATTGGCATGGACATAGTTAATGACATAAAAAATGTTTGAGAGTAAAAGTAAAACAAGTCAACAAGTCAAAATAGATTAACATGCAATTTTTCAACTTAAATTCATCAAAGCATTGCCATTTAAGTGAAGTTATTAGAGTTAGACTAAAAAGTATCCTGGGTATATACCCCAAAACAACAACAACAACAACAACAACCAGAACACTGAAATTCAAAAGGCCACCTTCACAGGTCAGTCACATCATCTGGCAGATCAGTCACAGGCCTTGTAATAGCTGCCCTCAAATTCTGCCAGAACCTGCTGATCTGATTGTCGTCATTGGGCCACTCCAGGTACGTCCTCAAGTTCATTAATTTGTGCAGAACTTTTTGGGGATGGTCTCTCTGTCAATGGGTACAGAATCAGCACCACTGTATCATTGGTTTGGTCAAACAGTCTGAAATGGGTGTAGTCCAGCTTGTATTTGCACCATTTGCTCCTGACAAAAAACAGAGAGAGTGAAAAGCGTTGTATGACTCTTCTCAATGGCGTCCATGATGTTGTCAATAATCCATCCTACAGGCAAGAAGTCTCTCTTGTGGAGGCAGAGGAGAAGAGGGGAATCGGACTGCTCAAGCTCTGGGAGAAGGTACGCTTTCACCCAACTGGCATCCATTTTACTGAAGGACACAATGGCATCGTACTCAAGCTCCCCCTTATTCAACTTTCACTTTCTCTTAGCTCTCAGCCAGGCACTGGTCATCCTCAAATACCAAACTACACTGAATCTGTGATACAAACCTACAATTAGCAGCAAAACTGTTAGGGTGACTACAGAGAGTAAAGATAAGGATGTGGCCTGGTGGCACTCAAACACAGACAATCTCACTTCTGTTACACTCTTTCCTCTTGCTGCTTCAGGGGAGTCACAGATGTACAATGAGAACTTGTCTGCAATCCTCACAGGATGTTGATCCGAGTCGCTTGTTATGAACGACACTGTCACATGAACAGATGTATGTTTTAGAAGCAGCCTCCAAACTCTTTACATTCTTATAATCATTTAGCTTTTTACTATTGAATATCTGTAAATCATTGTTTTGAATTGAGATGTGTAGAAGATGGGGGTATAAACTACCATCAGGCAAACTATGAATCTTGTTCCCAGAGATGTATAACTCTTTGAGGAAAGGTAGTCTGTTGTCGAACACGCTTAATTTAATGTCAGATAGGTCAAGGATGTGTAGACTTTCGGGCAGAGAAGAGGTCTGCATTGTTAAATGTGTTGAGGAAAGGTTCAAGGATCTAAGATTGTGTGGCCAGTTAAAAGTCTCAGGCATGCTAAGAAACATATTCCCACTCACGTTGATGCTTTGGAGATTTTGATCGAATGCAGGTGATTTCTGCTGACCAAGTGTCACATGGCTGATCAGTCCAATTTGACTCAGACTTCCTTTAGTGTAGCATAGAAGGTTTCTTCCTTCAACATACAACTCTTTTAGACCACTAAGCCCAGAAGTCATTTCCTGTGATGTACTGAAGGTGAGGTCCTCCAAAATATAAGGTCTCTAATTTCTTCAGTGGCTTGACCCTATGTTTTGTATTTGTTTCCCAAAAGATTCAAGTATTGAAGGGAGAAAAGGTTCTTAAACCATCTAGCAGACAACACATCCAGCCAGTTTAGGTCCAGCTTCTCCAAGTTAATTAGCAGTTCAAATGCTTCTTCCTGGATTGCTCTGATTTGGTTGCTTGACATGATGAAAGACCTCAAACTGGAATTATGAAATAAAATCATCTTTCTCAAATTGTCTCCAGTCTATTGAATGAGATGTCAAGTTCAGTGCTGAGAGGGCTGCAGGGACTCTGTCTAGGTTTTGTCTTGAGCAATTACACAAGGTTTCTTTACATAAGTGACACTATGATGTAGAGTGAAAAGTGGTGATGCATTAGGAGAAGGATAAACAGTAGACATGTCAGGATCTTCATCTTGACTTCCTGTAAAAGAAAGAAAATGAACAATCAAGTTTTCCCTCTGAAGAGAATCCATCAATAAACAAGTCAAGATACATACTAGCTACTCTGTGAATCTGTCTAAGGCACAAGGGTGCTTTCAGCTAAATGCTTGCAGGTGTTGACCACAAACCACTTTTGAATTTGGCACATTAAAATACAAATTTTGTATACCTACAACTATAGGCTTATAGGAACATTGTTTATGTTTCAGATATTCAACCATAAATCAAAGTAGGGAACACATGGTCATAGTAATTTGTGGGTCCTGAAGGAATCAGGGGATGACGGAAGTCTTGGTTACCATTCATGATGCAGGGAGGTTTAACATCTGCACCAAATGTAATGACAAGCTCAACATTGTGACCGTGGTGGAGTAAAAGTGGTTATATATTAAACTAACAAAAGTTCAACTGTGTGATTGTGTGAAACAATTATTAAAACAATTAATGATGTCTGAGCTCCTTTGGGGAGGAAAGCAATTGCATTTAGCATTCTGTCAAAAATGCAATGTTGCATTTTTCAGCAGTAAACATCAAGTACATCTGAAATACGTTCAAGCTTTCAGTTGATATTGCATATATCTTGGATAACTGTTTGCATAACACTACATTGGGGCACTGTCTTAGGCCTATATGTTGGGAGAATAAATAAAAAAAAAAAAAAAAAAACTAATTTAATTCACTTCTGCAAACGAGACAGAATAGAGAAATATGTGGCCATAAAACAAAACCAATTAATACATTGATAAGAAAAATACAATTATTATAATCTAAATAAAATAATAAATGCTTAATATTTGCATTTTAAGTTGATTTTCTGGGCCTAAACAATGAATTCAAGCTAATTGAAAAGTTCAAGTTTTCAGTTTATCACATGAACACATTAATTGCTTATGAGAGGTTTTTAAATGTTAGTTAGTAGAAAAAATATTTCTATAGGAGATGAGAATGACAGAGAAGGTACTTAAAATATAAAGTGAAAATACCTTGATGGGTCTTGACTTCTTTGACAGCAGAAATTTCTTGTTCTCCTTCAGTGACAGTCAGGACACAACAAAACGCATATTCAGTGATTCAGTTTTCTCTACCAGTTCCCTAGTTTCGGTGATTACTTCCCTGTGAATTAACATTTTAATTCTGTTAGCTAAGGAAGTAAAGCAACTTTCCTGCCACAGTTGTAAGAGAGGGATGCGGTTCGACAGAAATCCACTAAAAGTTTGTTGAAGCGGGTTCACAAAGATGCATAAAAATGGTGAAAACACTAGAATTAAAGTCACAATTAATTTTGTTCTCGCCTCAATGCCTGTTTTTTTTTTTTTTTTTTTTTTTTTTTTTTTAAATAAAAGGTAGCAAAAAAAAAATGTGTGGCTTCATTTGTTTAGGTTTTTTAGGCTTTGGAAAAATGATCCAGAAAATAAACCGGCGACAATTACAGGTCTGAAGGATGGTTCAAATGGTCAAATTTTACATGGCAGCCAACAGACAATAACGGTTTGCTGAATGGTAATAAAAAAAAAAAGTTTCAAATATTCATGTAGAAAAGATTTTTTTCTTTTTTTATTGTCTATGATCAAAACTGCAAAACATCTAGAAAAATATACAACAAAGGGTTAACCTTTCACAACATTTAACATTTGAAAATGGGAACATAAAAGAAAAGGAATATTCACATTTTCCCCAATAATGATAAAAGAACATTCATTTTTATTTCCTTTTTCTTTTACTTATCAATGTTTCATGTGTTTGCAGTTATTGTTTATGTCTGCTGTTTTGTTTTGTTTTTAAATTTTAAACATCTCCACAGTAGCCAGAGTCATTGGAGAGCTGTGAGTTGGAGCTGCGGTTGGAAGAAGAGTTCCAAATGTCAAGGTTCATGTGCGGGCCAAATGGGTGGAAGCTGGAGTAATGGGTCGGTCTACAGGTCCCCTCCCCCTCCCGGCTATAGGGAGAGTGAGGAGGAGTAATGGGGGAAACAGGGGAGATCGGGGCTGATCGCTCAGGTTGGAAGTGGCTCTGGTAGGGCTCACTCTGAGGTGTCCAGATGGATCCAAATAGGCTGGACATAGGTGAGAGGCTGCGGGTACCTGGGAAATATGGCTGTGAAAAATGAAAAGATGGAGAATATGTACTGTTAATCAATTTGTCTGAACTTTCATTTGTGTGTTTGGGTGCTTACATGCACAGCTGTCTAAAGATACTGCCTCCCAATATTATATTTCCTTGGCATTTCCTGACCTTACCTGCCACTGTGCTGTCCTACGACTGGATGCACATCTGCCCTGACACCACCTGGCTGTTAAATTTCATCTCTCCTTTTCAGCATAAGTAAAATGACCTTTTTGATCAAGTAAAGACAAAGTTTCTCCCCATCCTGAGCTAATACATCATCTCTTTAGGCCAAAGTGTTTAAGACACTGCCATGTGTCCTCTTTCTGACCGCAGCTTTGCTGAGTTTGTGACTCTTCTCTTCCGAAAGACTTGCCTGATTTTGTTGGCTTAGTCTCAAAGGCAAACATTTCAAATAAATAAATCCTAAAATGATGATTATTTATTCAAGGAATATATCAGCTCTACACCAATATTTCTAAGTTTTAATTCACTTGCCTGTACTATGCCACTCATCATGCAATCCACCTAGTAATCCTTTAAAACTGAGAGCTTGCTGATGTGGCCTATAAGTAATGTAATATATTTTATGCTATATTGTAATACACAAAATATATAGTGATATTTAAAAATTTATTCTAAAGCACTTCAAATATTTTTTTTTCCCACAAACTACCAGTTATATTGCAAAAACCACATATTTAACTAGAATTGAGAATCAAAAGGAAGAAATGTGCTCTTTATTTGTGAAAACCAGCAAATGGTTCAGCTCACGAGAGCAAATTGGCTTAGGATGAGCACTTCATCTTTGCGTAAGATCAAACACTGATAGCTTTTATAAAAAGCAGAAGCTGAGGAATTTACAAAAACTTTATGTGGGGCTTTTAAACCACATGTGCTTGTTCTTCATTTTGTTTGTAGAGTGAAATGATGAAGAGAAATGCTAACATCTTTTTAAAAAGCGACATGAGTCACAGCAGCTTTGACAATAATACGCTGTCAATGCCCACTGACTAGTTTCTGTAACCACAAACTGCAATCATTCAGCATTTCCCTAATGGTCTACACATGTTGAAGATGTAATGCTCATTCATATTATACAATGACCTTAACCATTATCTTAATCATTTTGTGTTTAGATGGAAAAGGAGAATAAGACATATGAACACTGGACACACAACAGTCTTAAATCTTAGGTAGGATTAATGCTTAACAGGATTAAAGAACATATAAATTTGTGTTATACAGCATTTGTTTTCTAATTACTATCATCTACCGGACAGACAGTTCATTGCAGTTACTTTGACAAGCCTGATAAACACAATCTTACTGGGACTTCAGGCCGCTAATGGAAAGTGACCGATACTAGAACTACAAGAACTTTTTAGTTCCCCCAAGAAAAGTACGGCAAACTTTTACTTCCCGATACTTTTGGTTAGGATTCAGCTTTAAACCACATCCTGTACATCTGTACCAAAATGTCCACTGCCTGCTTTGCACTTTTTCTTGGTGTTGTGTTCTGTATGACTCAGAATTGGGCAATATCGATCATAAAAACAATATTACTCTGAATGATAATCTTAACGAGACATTATTGTAATAATCTTTGAGAAAACAATCACTATAAACACAGCTATGGAGAATATGGATGATTGAAAAACGGTCAGTAAATAAGAAGGCTGAAAGAAAAATCATAGATGCATAAATTCAATGATGGATAGAATATTAATTGGAACTTGTTTATATTATATTTAGGGAAAAGTGCCTAATATTTTAAATTCTTCTCAAATGTGGGGATCTTTCGTGTTATATGTGATACGAAATGTAATATTTAAAAATATATACATTTTATACACACAGCTAACATAATTAATAAAGAAATTAATGGAATAAATAGAGAAAATTATTGTTTGTTGTAGCTCTATGTCATGCTGTAAATTTCATGGCCTGAGTTTGGCAAACGAAAGAATCTGAGGTCTGAGGGTTGTATTGTGAGTTGTTACCTTGCTGCCCACACAGGCAGCTGTGTCCCAGGTTGAGGGTGAGTCCTGAGGCTGTTCCTCATTCCAGCTGGTATGATTGCTGTGTGCGTTCTGACCCTCCTGACCAGCAAAACCACTGGAAAATGTCCCATTACCTATGAAACGATTACAGAGAACAAAGCTCAGCTTGATTCTCCAGAGTCCTTGAGAATGAAATATCAGCAGCTGTTGCAGTATGATTTCACCCCACACCAATTTCCTTTTCATCAGAATCCTACACTATGCACAGAGCAAAATGAATATAAAACTGGATTCTAGTGCACGTAAACTGCACTTGAGCTTGTACCAATGTAGTGGGCTTCCTCACAATAAGTGTAGGGACTGTTGCAATGGCTGTTGGAAGTACTCCAAGTAAACCTGCAGGAGAGGAAGGAAACATTTCATCACCTCAAAGTTTAAACAGGGATGGAAAAACATTTAACACTGATTGACAGAAAAACAAGATATAGTGCTGCAGAACTGGGAGGGCAAGTATCCAAATTGTAAGCTAGTATAGACTAGTAGTAAAATAGTACAAGTTATTTTAAGCACCGAGGTTCACACAATTCCAGTAATGTAATTGAGTTTTCGAAGGATTTATTATTATTTTTTTTTTTAACATTTAATTTGCCCACATTGTGTAAAAACGCAAGCATGACAAATACAGGCTTCTTAAAAGCTGCTGATCTTAGAGTGCAAAATGTTTGGCTTTTGTAGCTAGCTTTTCATGAAGTTTGTTTATCTTCTTCACAGACAGAAATCTGATTTACTGCTGGAATAAAAACATACTATCGGGGTTCTTGCATCATTTTAAGAATAAAATGTAATGCTTTTAAAGACCTTTTTAAGACCTCAACAAAGAAAATTTAAGACAATCTTTTTTCTTTCACTGACAATTTAAACCTGGCCCCGCTGTGGCTAGCTGCTGCCACGTACTACTGGTGCTTTCCTCCTTTCATATGCGACTCGACAGCTTTGACACCCATGGTCCCTAACAAGTCTTGTTGCATAATTTGCACATTTGCCTCATTGTTGTTTTAAGCAGCCGCCAAGCAGCTCCTAAATGCATCCTCTTCCATCCATTTGTTGTCAAACTTGCACTTTACACACCCATCTTTGCATGTTGAACCGGTCATGGCGTGTGCGTAATGGCGGCACGCAGCCCGACATATGTCTGTCACTGACGTACCGTAAAGCAGCTATTCATCGTGGAGTCTCTCATTTACTACACGGTCTTTGTACTAAGTTAATCAAACAAATACACACTATGTTTTAAGGTCAGCCACTGTGCTTTCCCACCAGCATTAAACACTCTGCCTGGAAATTAAATACCTACAGCAAATTTATGGTGAATTTAAGACAATTTAAGGTCGTAATTATCCAGATTTTAATTTAAGACATTTTAAGGACCTGGGAACCCTGTCAATTCAAGATCTTGAACCACCACACATTTAAACACCTACCCATTGTACGAGCCAGTGGTTGCTGGCTGAGGTATGTAGGGCAGTGCCTCAGTGGTGTTGTATCTGAACTCATTGGTGAGGGGTATGGATGGAGCTGACCACGTCTCTTCAGGCAAATACTGAGCAGTCAGGTCTGTGGTAGAACACAAAAACTTTCCATTAGAAATTACAAGTCATCCACAAGTCTGACAGTTAAAGAAAATAAATTTTTTTAAACTTTGCTTAGAAGTAAATATTCATTATAAATGAGTTTACCTATGTTCCTGTCCACTCCTGCAGCAACAGCTGCAAAACTTGGGGCAAAGGTGGAGGCTGGGGGATCTGGGCTTTGGCACACGTCTTTACGGTACAAGCTATTCATGCTGAAAAGAAATGAAGGTTACAAGTCAAACAGGGACTGGATAGAAAAATTTTCATACCCTCTCAGATAATACGAGTTCATGCCTGTTCTCCCGATTTTATGTGGGAAAACACCATGTCTAGGTTGATTGGTGACTCTGAATTGTCCATAGGTCTGAGTGTGAGTGGTTGTTTTTTTTAATTGCGCAATGAAATCCACACATGGAATGTGTTTCTGACAGCCTTTTCTTAAGAACAATTTTTAAAAGTGTGATCTAGATTAGAGATTATAACAAATGGTAAACTATAAGTGCATGTTTCTTGGGATGCTCATACAATCAGTCAGTCAGTCCTGAGTATTGGCGTTTGCTTTGGTACCTCAGAGCCTTGTGGTTTGTATTCATCGTCTGGTAGCAGTCTCTCTCTACTGGGTAGACACCATACTGCATGGAGTCCCCTATAAAAAACAAGAAACAAATATCAAAATTTAGTGAATCATGACTTTTACTTTCGGGTTATGTACCTAAATGTAGGAAAAAATTGTGAAACTTGTTACTTCAGCAATTAAATCTGGCTTCAAGGTCTTATCTTTCAAGACGAGATCCTTACTTTTTCTAGATGAGGTAGTGCAGGCATGTGTCCGGGCATTGGGGTCCTTGTCTCCTTCCATGCTGCTGGTGCTGCTCCAGCTGCCCCAGCTCCCTCTGCTGGCCCTTACACTGCCTGACGAGCTGCCGGAGTCTGATCCTGACTCACACACACCACCGCCACGCCTCTCTGTAGCACACTTTCTTCGAGTGCGGGTAGGACACACACCTGGAAGAAATAAACAAAAGCCAGTGACATTAAAATCAATTGTTCAGTTGGATGGAAGAACTTGGGTTTGGAGAATTGCAAAGAAAAGTGACCAATCAGACTGACCGTTTTGTTTGATGGGGCTCTCAGGACTGTGTCCAGGCTTAAGTGCTTCTGACTTGGAGAAGTTGCAGTAGCGGTTCCTGTTGTGGGTTCCACTGCTGTTGCTATCACCTGTTCTCCAGTCAGGCTCTTTCTCCTTCTCTGGCATCACTAGCACATTGTGCTCAGGAGCACTAGTGCAGTAATTACAAACAAAACCCATTTATTCTTTTTTGTGCTTGATAACACAGGCTGCTATATAACACTTTCACTGAATACACTATAATGTAACTCCTCACTTATTATTTAAATATTACACAATAAAGACAACTGTCGTGTGCTATTTTTCTATGAAATATCAGTATTAATGTTCAGATATTGTAAATATTGATAAATTGGGGTGTACCTGGACAGATTTTCTGTCTTCCTGCGGCGACTCTTTCCCTTGTTATGCCCTGGTACATTGCTAGCCTCTGTGCTTGGTGCTTTCTTTTTTTGTGCTTTGGCATCTTCTCTCACCTAGAGTGGTTAAACCATAGAGTGACAATTTCTCATAGGGACCCATCAAATTTTAGTATTTCCAACATGCATCGTCTTTTTAAATTAAAGGGCCTTTCTTACCTCCAATTCAGCACTGTCCCTTTTCTCAGACCCGATCTTCCCTGCATAGTGCTCAGTGCAGCTCTTTTCTACAGAGCTGCACACCAAAAGGCCTGGTCTCGGACCTGGATGCAATGTGATGTTATCTGGGAAACCAGCAGGCATTTCCATGGGAAACATAACTGTTGGCACGCTATCCTCTATTGTGCTGCAGGAATCTTCTTTCACATCTGGGGATATCTTTTTATCCAGCTCATTAATGAAAGCTGGTTCATTGTTGTTGCAGATATCAGGCTCCAGGGTCAGGGGGGCATTGGGTGTCAGGTCTTCATCTTCTTCATCCATCCTAACAGCACCAGCTGCTGCTGTAGAGAAGCTGGACTTGTATTTGGTATAATAAAGTGAAACCTTATGTTTCTTTTGTGGCTGGGCTGGGGTAGTTGAGGAGCTCTTCTTTGAGGACTGAAGACGTTGGGTGGGACTGTTGGCCAAAGCTGGAGAGCCACGCCCCTTACCTTTATCTGAGGTGTGACAGGTGTCCACATAGCTCTTACAACTTCCCTTTGTTTTACTGCATGAACAAAACATATATTCAAGTATCTTAGGACCAGAGAAATGTATGTACAATGTACAATGTACAAAAATAAAATGTTAACAAATTGTACATGTAAACAACACAAAAGAGGATTAGACATACTTTACTCCATTGGGAGTTATGGTGTTTATGGCGCCATTGTCTCGAGACAGGACAGAGTTGTGGTTGCTTCGGATGCTGGGTGTGGAAAAGTCATTCAGGATATAATGAGCCTGACGAAAAGCCATCAGACACACGCCAAATAGCGAGAAGCTGCAAAAAACAGAAATACAAAAGTGTTTAAAACATTATTTTCTTTAAGTAATCTCACATTTTTGACATGCACTTGCTCTCAGCTTATATATATAGAGAGAGAGAGAGAGAGAGGAGTGAGGCTCAGGGTTTACAGTCTCTCCAGATTATTTTAAAAATGTATTCTGACTGTTTCAGTAAAGCAGCGTCATAAAAAATTTACTAATAACCCAATTAAAGGGTACTAACCAGGTGAAGATGAGGGTTATTACCCAGAAGGTTTCCTCCCAGCTTGGGCCAGGAACCACTTGAGCGCAGAGAGGCAACATGTGGTGTGGCAATGTTACATTGAGGATGAAAGGAAAAGATGTGCCACGAGATGTCACCAGAGTGAGGTCCCGAATCACCCAGGATGAGGTGAAGTCTGGGGTGAAACTAAGGATAGACATGTGGAGACATAAATTTGAGGGAAATCTATTGGGATAACTAGAATATACATATAAAAAAGTGTGTTTGGGTATATCTGCTCCAAACTATACATTTGTTGGCTTGAATTAACTTTTCATGTGTCCATAGGCAGTGGGGTCTCTCCAACTGAAGTTACCATGTTGCACTACCATTTCTCTATAGAAAGGTTCAACAGGCCAGAGCTCTGCCAAAGGGATAGTCCACTAAATACGTTATCTGTTATTAATAGAATTAATAGCATTTTTAACTCTATCCTGAACCAATGGAGGCATGAGAAGGTTCAACAGAGTCACTAAATAGTATGGGCCAAAAATATATTTCTGAAATTCTAAATATATTCATCCACACAATATCTACCATACCAAAATCACTTATTCATAAGGGTCCTGGGGGACCTTTGGAAATGTAGAGTCTCCATTTAACCGAAATGTGCAAGACTCTGGGAGGAAGCCTGAGCCCTTGGTAACCAAGTTGAGCAAGTATTAGCATAAATGCTAACAGTTGTGCTAATTAGATACCAAGATGTTACTTGTCAACTCAAAATATAAAAAAGTAACTTTAAATAATGAAATTCTACTTACGCAATGGTAATCTCAGAAGAGGTGTTGTGATCAAGGCTGAAGGAGTGGCACTGCAGTACCTCAAAGCCAAATCCCTGGCACTTATATCCATTTATATTCATTGACATGACTGTCAGAGGAAGCTCTCCTGCATTTTCCACCTTGAAACTTTTTCTTATGGCAAAAAGTGGCTTGTTGGGACGTAGACCTAGGAGTGATATATAGTAATGATTAGACATTTGTGAAGTAAATACTTAATATTAAAAAATTACTTGACAGTAATTTGTCTATATTAAATGTAAATATTAATCTCACCATCCCGACACTCCATTAGAGTTGACTGAGGAACATTGAATCGCAGGGAGGCTCCCAGACCAGGTAGTTTGCCTCCGACTCTGAGCAGCTCTTTGGCACCGTGGCCCTGCACCTTCACCATGTCAAACACTGTCAGGTTGTTCCTGAAAAAAATAGTTAAGAACACTCAAAATAAGGGATGATTTCGAGCTGTAAAATAATAATAATAAAAAAAAACATATGAATATATATTTTCACCATTTATTGCACTTTGATCTACAGTTTCAAATTTCTTCAAAAAGTGTCTTACTTATGAGGGTTGTAGTACATTTGTTATTGCAGTTTTACAAAAAAGCAGATGCTTTAAAAGGGTCTGCAACAGAAACCATAAATGAAAAACCCTGAATGTGGTAAACTTCACTCCTCTAATATCATGAAAACTTCATATATTTGAGTACATACTCATCATATTAATATGATTCAATACCTGATGATAAGAATGGTAGTGGTTGGTTTGTGTTCATAGGGAGTGAAGACCACAGCAACCTCTCTGGCTTCCCAGGGCTGTAGAAGCAGATGAAGGACATCCTCTTGTGCTATGTCTTCTACATTCTCACCTGCCTAAACACACCCACATGGAGAGGGGTGGTGAAATTAGCATGCAAGTTATCATAGGGAGGACTAAAGCACAAATAGAATCCATGTGCAAAATGAATTGATGATATTTCAGGATTATATGCTGCAAATCGAAAAGCTATGAGCACATACCAAAAGATTAAACTGTGGCACTTTATTTAACAGGAATGTTTTTCAGATCTACCTTTGGTGGAGACGTCAACAGAGAAAACTGTGTGGTGCTGATGTTAACAGATAAGGGGCTGACATTAAACCTGCCAGAGGAAAAATTTGAAGAAATTAATGAAAGCAATGTGCTTGAGCATCATGGTACAAAACAGCCAAAGCAGAAGAAAAAAAATTCAGTTCAATCATGTTCTGCACTCTGCATACCATTTAGTGAGGAGGTCCAGAGCCTCTAAAGGGGCAGGGTACAGGGAGAGGATTCGAATTTCTACGGAAACTATGGAAGAGGAAGGATTCTTCAACATGAAGGTCTTCACCTGTCACATGGAAACACTTCTTCTATTAGACACACAGATTATATTATCCATTTTGAAAAAATCATTCTAATCAAACCATTACTGCCAGTATTTACATGTTACCCACCTTACTCTCATTGACAGGTGTAGCACCAAAGTCCAGATGAGTGGAGGTTTCTAGAAGGAGTCTTGGCCACCTGATGGGACAAAAGCATTGAAATTGTCATTGATGATACTACCTTGACTTTATCAGCTACAGAGCTCATAATAGCATGATAAGGAAAGCAGCACACTGCATCTCAGACTGACCGGCAAGGCAGCTTGTCTTTTTGGCTCTGCCATCGAAAGCAGAGCTCAGCAGCCAGCTTGCTATCTACAGCCCAGGCTGAGGAGGAAAAGTCTGGGAGGAGAGAGCGCTGCCACTCTGAATGACCTGATGTGGAGGAGGAAAAGAATATAAAATTGAACAATAAAAAAATTTAAAGAATTTTGTTCCCCCCTAACACACAATTGATTATTACGTCACGTCTCACCAGCTTCAGACAATCTAAGCGGGCAAGGTCGCCCACACTCTCGCTCTGCTTCAAGCACCACATGCCCATGCTGTAAGAACAAACACATCATCAATTACCAGATCTAATTTTGTACACATACCCCCAATCCAAATCCTACTAACTGACCACAAGAGGTGCCCATTTACCTTGGAAAGAGAAGAATGAATGTAAAGGGGAATATGCAGGGCTGAGCCTAGGCTGGTGTCAAGACTCAAAGTACACAGTTGATTGACAGGCTGGGTCTTGCTGAGAAGTTGTAGAGACAAAATCTGCCAGCACCCCTGTGGAATAGTCAGGGGACCACTGAAGTTTGTCATCTGAAAGACAGGGGGCAGCAGAGACTTTGACATTAAATGTCCTCAGCTTAGTTTTGACAACTTGTCATCAATAATAATAATAAAAAAAAATAAAATTAAAAGAGAAAAACTTTCTTTGCACCTCGCCCCATCAGAATCAACTAAGAGGAGTTTGCTCATCATCATTTCAGAAATTTGTAATTCGATCCCTGCAGCATGGTTGCACTGTGCTAGTGCCACAAAACAAGAAGGTCGGAGGTTTGGTTCATGGGCCTGGGTCCTTTCTGTTGGGAGTTTGCATGTTCTCCCTCTGTGCTTGCGTGGGTTTCCTCCCACCATCCAAACACATCATGTTTCAGTTAATTGGTAAGTCTAGATTGCCTGTAGGTCTGAGTGCAAGTGGTTTTTTATTTCATTTTGTATGTGGCCCTGTGGTGGACTGGGATTGGCTCCAGATAGCTCCCGCAACCGGGAAACAGATAAGTGGTAGAAGATGAATGAATGAATGAATTTGATCCCCCCAGTGATAACAGAATGCAGTGGAACATACCTTCATTACTCTCTGCCGTTTCTGTGAAAGGCTGGCATTTGTCACAGTGAGGGGCAGGAGGAGAGGGTTGGACAGCCACAGATCCACCTGGTCTGCACCCCGTTGTTTCACATGAAACAGGCTGGAGAAACACCCATGGTGTATTTGCATAAGAGAAGAGTGAAATAGCAGTTAAATTACACCACCATTTTTTGTTAATGAGTATCAAACATGAATGACATATCCTAAATGATTAATTGCTCTAATGATATGCTAATGTGTGTATTGATAGGTGCCTGTCATTACCAACAACTGCAGCGCTTTCAGTATTTAATTGATATTGTGTTTTGTTTTGTTTGTTTTTTTAAGAACAACTGAAGTGACAAAAGGTCTCCCATTACCTGTGTGTGATATGTAGTCCTGGGAATCTGTAACTTGTCCTATTTCCCAGAATTTTTAAACTGATATGACTCACACATTTTCTTCCATGACCTGGTAATGAATCTGACAGATACAAAATTAATTAATCAAACACGAACGCATTTGGTTCAAATCAAATTGTACTTTGCATTTATTAAAATAACCGAGAAGAAATTAAATTGAGTATTCACCTCTGCAGACTAGGGTTGCCACTTCAGTGAAGTTTTTAGCTTCTGGTTTCAGGAGAACCTGATTAAATTCCAGACTTGCCTCCACTTTTGATAGCACCTGCATTTCCTAGAGGAGATCAAAACAACTTGTCAAATCCTGAATACTACATAGAGGCCACAAAGAGGCAAGAAGTGAATCTCACCTTCACATAGAGCTTCTTGCCTCCAGAATTTAACATATGAACTCGCATTTTTGGTTCTAAAGCAGGGAAAAGAAAAAATCAACAAATGAAAATATTGTACATTGTGAAATATAACATTTTTGACAAGTTTGTGAGAACCCAATTTATCAGTCTTCTCATCTTCTGATATGATGAGATCTCACATTCTTTAGGAGTCATGAAAATCCACTGAAGCCTGCTTGCCAAGATTTCCTTAAAAAGGAAATTAAAAGGAGAAGGAGAGAGGAAAAAAAAAAAAAAAAAAAAAATCTCTCTTCACAAAACTAATTTGTCCAAAAGTTAGAACAAGACTGTTTCATCAAGTCAAACTGATTGCTGCAGACAGAACTAGATAACGTTACAGCAAGTGTTTAAAAATGTAAATTCAGTTCACCTACATAGTTCAATGACCAAATCTGGTGCACTTGACAAAAATATATCCAGTAATTGAAAAACAGCAATGTGGAGGAAAATCCTGTGATGTAGTTGATTTCATTGATTCCCTGATTTTCAATCTCTGTGCTACTTTGTAAAGTGACATCAGGAAAATAGAATGGATGTTGTCTCACATTTCTGCAACGGCTTTCATCTGACAGTTCTATCAAAACAGTGAAATTATCATTAACATTATATGGTTACACTTTTTTTTTTTTTCCCCAAGTTAGGAAAAAGCAAACATAAGAAATGCAGAGGCTTCACCAGGTTTAGATCTAACCTCAGCTTGTAAGCATTATTTCGACTGCATTTTTGCTTCAATAGAGGTTCACCACAGAAAGTTTAAAATAAGATTTCTACTGTGGTATTTTAACAAAACTAGCACAGAAACTTGCTTGTGTGATTGGATTTTTCATTCACTGTACTATACTTCATTTATGACCTTCGCATTTTGGATTTGCCCATGATAATGAGAGAGTAGGGTCATAGACACTGACCTACTGCAGTCTGTCCAGCATTGGGGGCCACCAGCAGTACCAGAATGTGCTCAATGACATAAGGCTTGAGCTTGTCTAGGTCAGTGGGCCGGTCTCCATGGGCAGACAAATTAATCTGAAGACTGAGGTGCTCCTCGCTCTGGAGGCAGGACCCCTGGGATGAGACAGGAAAGGCATACCAATAATGCATCAAACTGATTTGAGCAAGAAATAAAAAAGACTAAGGGGATCGAGAAGGATTGAGCTCAAGTGTCAAGTCAATGAACTTGAGGCACAAAAATAGGCAAGTTAAATTTTAAAGGAAGTGAAAAAAATACATGAATTTTGTTAAGTATAAAGAAAATATGCAGTGATGGAAAACTGAGTTATTTTCTTTGCTGTAGGTCAACAGTTACTGTACATCAGGGGAAAGAAACAAGCATTGAACCAACTTACTACAACCACTCATCCTGCCACTAAAACCCTCTTGAATGTGACAGATCATCAGCAGTAGAGTGCAAGTCTCACTGCAAACCAGGCTCGCCTTAGTGGCTGAGTCACCACATGATGACTTGTACAGAGGAGTCATGGCCCAGTGCCACCAAGGCTCAGGGGCTGAAATAGCAAACTTAATGTTTTGAAATTGAGACTGCTGCTAACTTCCTGCAAGGCTCAATTAATCCGTGCACAGAATCAATACTGACCTAAGGCCAAGTCTTAATTTAATCAGGAAGTTTTGAAATTTTAAAAATAAAAAAGAAGAGCAGGTGTTGATGTTGATTATCAGCCGTAGGCCACAGCTGGGACTAATGCAATAGAATGTGTGAACTATTTCAGTTTGTGTAGTTATGACAAAGCAAGCCTTCTTTTGCATAGTATTGCACCACATGAATGCTGGGAGCCCTGTGTCAATTATAGTCTCTTGAGAAAGCAATTAAAAGTCTCTCGACCCTCGTCACAGGGTTCTGGATAAAACAGAAGGTGCTCAGATGAAGAGCCTGCAAGTTTTTAGACCTGTTAGCCTTCTGCTTTGAAGGCTTGAGCATGACAGTCCAACCAAAACTGTACTTTTAAAGTACATGTAAACATGTTAGCTCGGCTGAAATTGTACTGAAAATTGTCGGACTAACATACCCAGATAATGCAATTGAAGGTCGAGCTACTGCTGCATGTATACAGACAATCAGACTGGAACCAGAGGAAGTGATCTGCGCATGTGCTTACGTTTCGCGCCAAGCTGTGACCCGAAATGGTTTAAAAAAGGTACACACGTAGGAGGTCAGACAATAGCAAGTAGCTAACATGGAGACGTTATGTAAAAAAATTTACAAGGTGGTTGTCCATCGTCGAGCCAGTTTACCTTTGCTAGTGCTTGCTAAAACTGCTAACTCACCAGTCTTTTCTTCTTTCCACCTCTGTTTTGGTGTGTGACATCATAGGTCAATCGAAAGTGACCCATTGCCCTCAAGTTGAAAGAGTGCATATTGCCACCAATCGTAGCGGAGGTGACATGATTTCAACAAATAAACTGATTTCATTCCCGTGCATGTATATTGGGACAAGGACAGAAGTCTGATGGGATGGCTTTATCGAGCTATAAGCATAGCTCATAGCTATAACCATAGCTCGGTTAATCTGTGCATGTAAATGTGCTTAGTTTTAATGGGAAACAAGCTCATGACTTACTACTACCCTTGGGTTTTAGTTTCTCAAAGCCTGTGTGTGACAGCTTAAAAAAAAACAAAACACTGTGGCTGCCAGTAAAGTCAAGCATGCACAGCATTTTTTACGAACCATTCATGAGCTTGACAACATTCAATGTCAATTACTTACAAATTTGAGAAAAAGAAGTACCTGAGGATTGTTGAATAAACTCTGCGGTAAGTTGCACTCCAGGAGCAGACCCAGTATGGTGATGTTGGAGGTATCTTCCTGCAGGAGAAAGGCCGCAGAAAAACAAATGTGGATGAATCTGAGATATAAATATACATTTATGGAAGATATTTTAAAAATAGACTTTTTATGTAATTTTCTACAAAGTAGTCAATGGGTACTACTACCCCAAAATGGGCTGCACTCTACTGCTGGTACGATGCACAACTTGTTGTAGAAAGTTTTCATCAGAGCAACTTGTATGTTTGGCTGCTTACTGAACAAAGTAAAAGTAGCAGTATTATCCCACCTCAAAAAAAGTGAGGGGGTTGTATGCAGTCATATTTATTTCATGGACTTAAATTTACCATCAGGCCTGTAACAATTATTTCATAATTATCTAACCACGATTTTTTTTTTACATATTCGCAGTTTCTTTGTTTAACTGCAATTAAAGCAATTTTGGGAGGGTGGTGGGGTTTATTTTCATGAGATGGGTCAAAGCATCATAACACTTGTTTGCATCCATCAAAGACGTTTCCAGTGTCCCTGTGCATCCTGCAGCGCAACAGAACAGTAACTGTCCCATCAGAGGAAACCTCACACTCATTGATTTACAGTTGCAGAGTCAAACCAGCTTTCCAACGTTAACAATTCAAAGAGCATTGGGTAGTTTCGTGAGAAGCGGTATATAAGCAGACATTTTACAACTGTCACTCCACTTCTTGTTGTAGAGGAAGAATCCCTTTCAGATAACTTGTCACGCACTCTCAGTGCCTTATTTTAAAACCATGCACTAATTTGTCATTGGTTTCCCTGTGTTTTCTTAAGGTGGTTCTGAAATCTTTAATTCATATTGATTTGAGGGATAAACACTGCCAAGGAAACACTTTCTTACCTATTAAATAAAGAAGAAGATAAAAACATATTGTTGGATTATCAATGCAGACTTGGGGGGGAAAAGCTAAACAAAAAACAGTAATTTCATGACGAAGTAATTTTCCGTGTATATCTGTAAGTATGTACCCTTCTTTTTAAATCAAGGCTGACAGGAAGGGGAAATCAGCTGCTTCCAAATGATGAGCAGCAATTCACTTATCTGTTTGAGGTGCACAAACAAATACAGAGACATTTAAACACATACCTGAGTTTGGGTCAGCTTAATGCTCTGTATGTGAGGGAATATTAACAGACTATCCTTTCTTTGGACAGACTTTAATGAACCCTGGTTAACTCCCACACCAAATACCTGGAAAAGGAACAGTTAAATGTGTCACATTATATATTCTTTTCAGGCAGTCAATAAGAAATAAAAATGCAATGTCATGTAATGAGCCTAAAATGAATTTAAGGGGTTTGGACAAAAAAAGGAAACAATGTTTACCATGGGGAGGACACACCTAAAAGAGCAGTGATGTTGGGCTCATTGGTAACATGCAAAACAAGTAAACATGTAAAGGGAGTGACAGCGCTGGAGGTTGTTCAAGAGAATCAAGGTGTCTGCATGTCTAGATATGTTCACCATTAATACGTATATATCATGCCAGCAGGTTTGATACAGGATGGAAAAAAAAGAAAACCCTCACAACTTAACTTCACAGAGTAAACCTGTTTTTCTTTTTTTGATCATGTCGTCACAAATCAGCTTCCAAGAACCAATATAGTTACTGCTCCCTATTTGACACAGTGTAGAAATAACTAACAGTAACCAAGATTTGCAAATATAACACATAAGAAAATGGCGGTCAGCTAAACCTTTGAGTGGTTAAAGTTGTGGCAAAACCAGTTTGGGTGGAAAAGCAAGTCAGAGTAGGGGACTGGAGTGCAAATGCCTCCCTAAGTTACACAGTTTAAAGAAGATAAATTTACATTTGGACACTGTATTCTTGTTCTCTGGTGCCAAGCTGCAAAAAAACCAAATGGGTCTATTCAGTCTGAGTAAATGTGAAAATAATTTAAAATGCAAGAGCAGAAGTCCTTCATGAGTAAGTTGTTTATTAGTTGTAGTTTAGCTTTATAAGAATTGGTGAGGTACTATATCTACTAATTTGAACTGGAAACAACTAAAACTCAACATTTTCTTTGAGTGAACTGTGCTAGTTTTAGCAAGAGCTACATGTGTGAATTTCATCCTAAATTAGCTTTTGACCTCCATAGACACATGAATGTCAGACCAAGAGTAGAGAGACAGGGTTCTTGCACCATTTTAAGAGTAAAATTTAATGCTTTGTAAGACCTTTTGAAGACGTCAACAAAGAAAATGGAAGACAACTTTTTTTCTTTCACTGACAATTTAAACCTGGCCCCGCTGTGGCTAGCTGCTGCACTTCCCCATCTTTGCATGTTGAACCGCTCACTTCGACAACTGTGGCGGGTAATGGCAGCATGTAGCCCGAGATCAGTCTGTCGCTGACATACAGTAAAACAGCTATTAATTGTTTCTTATTTACTACATGGTCTTTGTACAAAGTTAATCAAACAAATATACACTATGCTCATCGCTCACACACACACACACACACACACACACACACACACCCTGGAAATGTAACACCCATAACAAATGTATGGTGAATTTAAGACAATTTAAAACAATTTAAGGCCTTAATTACCCAGATTTTAATTTAAGACATTTTAAGACTTTAAGGACCCGCCGGAAACCTGGAGAGAAATATTTTGGACCCTGATAAACTTGTCAGCGGCAGTCTTGTTCCCTGCTATTTTGTTGAAAAAGATTTGATATGACTAGTGCTGTCAATTGACTTATATTGTGATAGTATAAATGTTGAGTATCTTTCACTTTTTAGTTGTTCAAAAACTCTGAGGAGGAAGAAGGACCTCATGCATTATGAAAAGGGTTTCACAATAATCCAAAATGAACAAAGTCTACAGACCAAGAGTTGTATTAGTACAACTGACCTGGTATGACAGCAGCCCATGATGTGCTGATGCTGATGTGTTTATAAATAATGTGTTTTCTACATTGCCCTCCTCAGACGGGAGGAAAATCACTTTAAAAGATGCCTTCCCTCTGGGTGGGATCACCTAGAATAGAAAGGAAATATGAGACATTAAGTTATTACAATATACAATAGTAAGGATTATAATTATAACAGCATTTTTTTTTTAAATATTATTTGTTTTGAATGTGTTGTGTATCTGTCATTGTTAAAACATGGAGACTTACTCTTCTGTGAAAGGAAGGTACGTAAAAATGCCTGCTGGATGTAAACATTGACAACAGTGTCACAGGAACTTCCTGGCTGGGGTTGTGTATATATATGGTTTCAGCTCTTGGCAGCCCCAGTGGCCTGTAAAGGCAGAAAAGCAATGTAAATAATTTTGCTTTATACTGAGGACCATGGCAAGCAAAAAAAAAAAAAAAAAAAAAAAAAAAAAAAAAAGGGGGGGGGGGGGGGGTACAGACCAGAATTTGGGGGCCCTGTATTAAATCATGTCAGCTAAATTTTTTCTGCTGCCTATTTAACCCATTGGAACTGGGGTGACTTTAGTGGTTAATAGAACATTATGCATTGTAATCTATTGTAATAATATTTCATTGTGTGAAAAAATATTTCATTTACATACAATATTATGTGAGCTCAAAACTGTGGAGATTTAATGCCAATAAGAGCTTTTTGACAAGTTGATCAAATGTATGTCTTCCTTCACATTTTTTGGTATCATATCTTGGTATGGAATTATCCTTTTATGCGTAAAGACACTACTCTACCACTGAATAAACAGCATTTTGTTGTGCTGCTTTCCACAAAGAAAAAACATGAATAAAAATATAGGTCAATTCATTTTTTTCCCATAAAGAAACAATGCATGATGATTCAAAATAATTGGTGCACTTGAGAACTTGAAAGGCAAAACAGACATTATTTGTCGTGATTCAGGATAGCCTTGTCTCGGCAGAAAAACATTGCAAAGAAATACTTCAAATAATTTTGCCCAGCAAGTGTTTCAAGGTTACAAAATAATTTTAGATTCTTCACATCTTCATTTGGGCATTACTGCGAAACCTCATCTGAAGCATCTTTCACTTCCTGTTTGTCTGTTTATGACTTTACTTTCAATTTAAGGAACTGAAAAGAATTTAAATCAGGAGATAGTAGTTATATCATGGGACCACTCTAACATTTTCTACCAACTACCATCTATTTCTCTGTCTTAATATTCACACAATACAATTTGGATTTTTGGTTACTTGACTTCTTTCTGCATTCCAAGTGTATGATCTAAAATATGAGAAAATAGATGATGCTACTGACTGTTTGTTTTCAACATGGGCAACTGGGACTGCTGTCCAACCACAGCATCTGATATTAAGACTCTTTTGAGACTATGAAGGCAAACAGCAATGTCTCTACTGTTTTGACTGGGGTCAACCATCTCCAGTATGTGCCCGGATGCTGGGAAAGAGAATTTACTGCCATACTTGGATGTATTTTGTCAGCCTGAGGCCCCCATGCTTTATGAAATTTTCCTCTTTCTGTAGCATTCATCACAGTGACAGGTTATCTGGTACGACCCCACTGTCTTTATCTCAGGTTGAATTAGGGCAATGCTGTTTTCCACATCAATCAAATCTGACAGATGATGGCATACACTGCTAGTTTTGTCTAGTAGTGTAACGTTATCCTTATGTCAGGGTATTGGGATTGGGTGTGTAAAAATGAGGTTCATTTTCAGTACAAAATGAATGCTTGCTTTCTGCTTGTAGAGACAGGTCATATTAAACTAGGAAGTGAAAGAAGTACTTACTGTGCCCTAAACTCCATTGCTGGAGGTTGAAAATGCAAGGGCCTCCCATTATCATTTGTATATGGAGAGGAGCTGGAGAAGAAAATCAAAAGAGGAAAAAACATTACACCAAAAGAAAATACTAACATTCATTTAGTTTCACTGAAAATTTTAAAAGTGAAGTGAAAACAACATGTTAGTAAGTAACAACAATTTAGCCAAGAACAAGGTTTCTCCTTTGTAACAAAGCATGTGAGAGATCATGGGGATAAATGTACAGTTACAAAGATATGACAACCTCAGCCCACTTCACAAACAATCTATTTCCACACCGAACAAGGTGACTGGGATCAGGACCAGCAAGGAATAAATAAATAAATAAATAAATAAAAAAAACTGTTCAGGCTGGTAAAGAACATGATTTAATTTCATCACAGTTGAAATTCTACTGCTGCATTGGCCTGAACCACAACATAAATAATACCCTCATTATGGAGTTAAAGGCAGTTTTAAAACAGAAAACATTTAAAACATGGGATCGTGTGCATAGTACAAAACACAGCTTAAAAACTCCTTGCATTGCATAAACTGCAGAAAGGTAAAAAACTAATGGGGTTATGTGAAAATATGAGAATGTAAATAACAGGTCACAGCAGCTGCTTTTAGAGCACTACTGTGTTTTTGTCAGTGACAGTGTGTGATACAGCCAGCTTTAATGTGCTCTGGGAATAGGCGCTTTGAAACATGAGGAAACAACTGATTTGTGGTTGTGCATGTATCCATGTGCATGTGTGTCAAAACAAGACTGAACCCTGTTAACAGAATACCCAGACAAATGTTGGCCAACAGAAGCAAGTAAATGGAAAATCATGATCAGAGTTTCTAAGAAAAATACCAAAATCATGGATAAAAATGTTGTGGAGAAAATAATGCAAACACCTTAACACCATAGCAAGTTTCCCAATGCAGCTGTAGTTTTGTGCTGACATATCAGTTTCAGATCCTGCTTATATCTTTGATTACTAATAATATGTATGTGAATTAAAAAATGTTAATAAAATACAACAAATGAAAAACTAAATTATTTTTCCCCAGTAGTGTTTTCTACAAATTTTTTATTTTATTTACAGAATGATAGATCAGCCAACATTTAAACTCATTGCATATCATGAATCTGTACCAGAACTAGCAAGAAGAAAATATGAGTGAACAGCAGCTAATAAGAGTGCTCTTGCATTCTGCAAAGTCCACAGTGGCAACGCCACCACATTTCCACTCATATGGTTACTACTCCTTCAGTGGCAGTGACAAACTGAGCAGTCTAAATTTTGTTATAAACATACAAAGCAGGGATATACACTCCCACAACTAGTGTCATCTGACCATCAAAGCCATTTCAAATATCTGATGAAGTGACTCCAAGTTATTCATATTTTTCAACAGTTCCTCATGCAAGTTTACTGTTGGCTACCTGCCACTGCTACTTACAGTATTTTTGGGTCTGTTATCTAGAAATGACTATCAGCCTGCAGCACTGTCACGGGTATAGGAGAGGAAGTGACAAACAGTATACGCGGTGGCCACAGTATTGGTTTTCGTATATATGGGAGAGACTTCCTGATTTACATTGATCTAAAACAACACAAAAAATGTGTGCTGTGCATTTGGTAATGGCAAGTGCATAATGAGGCCTTGTTGCAATACTTTGAAAGCCACTGAGAACATCAATATTTAGGTTATAAGACAATCTTTGCGCACCCTTTTTTTTTTTTTTGACAAGACTTTCTTAATAATGTTTACATCCTTCCTGGTGTTGTCCTGACAAACAGTTATGTGCAATAGTTTTAGGTACATTAGATGCAAAATGATTCTTATTCATGACCCAGTGCCATCAGGGAGGTACACGTTCATTCCTAAATTTATCCTATGGCTTAGCAATAACAAAAAAAAAAAAAAAAAAAAAAAAAAAAAAAAACATACTGGTTGTCAGAATCAAGTGTTTCCAGAGACAAGAAGAACAAGGATTTCTGCAACAGATGGTCTGGCCCCCACAGAACCCTGATCTCAAAAACATGGAGACGGTCTGGGATTACATGAAGAGGCAGAAGACAGCATAAATCCCCAGAGGGACTCTGGCAAGTTCTCCAAGATACTTGGAACAATCTACTTGCCAAGTGGCTTGAGAAACGGTACAAGTGTACTGGGGTGAACTGGTGCTATTTTAAAGCAAACTCAGTCAGGACAAATGTGGTCACAGCAAATATTGATTTGATTTAGTTGTTTACTCCACTTTGCATGTTTATCGTTTAGTACTGTTTCACAGTAAAAACACTCATGTTTTCGTTTGGTTTACAGCTATAAGTTTGTCATTAAATGACATTTTGTTTGCATTTTTGATGTTGCTTGATCTTTTGCCTTTATTCAGAGAGCCACACCAAGGGAAGCAGGAAAGCTAGGGAGAGAGAAGGTATGGAGCAGAGTCCCGGGTTGACTGTTGTGGTTAGAACTAAGATATATTTTTATATCACTGCTGTATTATCCTTAAGCTCTGTTATCAAAAAAAGTCTTTTTTGATAACATGACCACATATCTCATTGTGTAGAAGCAGAAAAGTTTGAAAGCAGTTTTACACTTGATTAATTAATTTTCTTAAAAAAACAAACAAACAAACAAACATATTTTTTGGTTTTGTGTTGTGAGAGCTGTCACTATAAATTAATATAACATCAACTATTCATAGGTAACGCGTAGAACTGGCAGGGCCACGTCACTCTTGAAGCCTTCCTATGATGAACAGGCATATACTCTTGTAGAGAAGTACAAAGTGAAAGTTTATACAGTAAATGCAAATATGAGCAAATGTTTCCAATGCATCCTGTCATAAAAATTGTGCAACTATTACTTTGGACACATAGTGAACAAGATGCAAAGTAAAGATTTTGTGTCAAGGTGTAGCTATATTAACTGATATTGTCAGTGTTAAAAGGTTTCTGCTTTTAGAGCATTCATGGCTGTTCATTCACATGCTATTGAGCAAACATAATGTACCACAATTCACCACCTGTTTAAGAATAGGGGAGTTTTCCCCTCCTTGTCACAGCTGTAGAATTAGCTTGTGATAACATGCAATACTACAACAGTAAATCACAAATAAGCCAGCCACTTGATAAGAACCCTGTAATCAGCATTATACAACAAATCCTCCTCTTTTTCATGTTCTCTGTACATTTTGTGTTAATAAAAATACATTGATTGCAATCCTTGACAAGCAGTGTAACTTCAAACTGTTACTCGGTGTGGTTAAATAGTGTGGTTGAGGGTAGGTGGGGTTAAATACAGACGCAAAATGAGGTTGTCTATGTCTGATAAGGAGTCTTGTCAATCTAGCATTATTGTTTGAAAGGTCATCAGTTTCATCACATGATGTAAAAGGCAATGCTTAAGAATGCTGTACCTAATTACAATTTGTATATGCTGATTAAGGGTCCCATATTTTGTTAATGGGTTTCAATTGTTTGGTTTAAAGATGTTTTTCTATGTCTAAACTGAATAACAAACAGTACCTAACTGGCAACTATGTTGTCTGTGGGAGGGTAAGGCAGGATTAACCAATTTATAATTCATAGTTTGGGAGATGAAGTTTTGTCAGCAGTTGTGTTTACAAGGAAGGATTTGGCCATCTGTCCAGTCTTGAAATTTAAACATTTTAGTATATTAGCTGCAGCATGCAAGCTAATGACTAACCCTGGTGTGGCTGCTGCCAGGGTGGACAGATGTATCAGAGCTGGGTGAGCAGTATAAATAGTGAATGTAGCTATAAAGCTATACAGCTATATACCCAGTGGACCTCCAGTTGATAAGTCAATCAGAGTGTCGGCTGATGAACAGTACGGTGATATTGCACCAAGAAAATATGATAGTGTGTGACTGAGACACAAAGAGATACTCAGAAAAGCAGAGGTAACTCAATCAACTCTATATTATTACTATATCAATGTAATAGCTTACTAAACATGAATAACCCATATAGAAACAACTATAAAGAGTTTGCACTTCCAATATGTATGTAGAATCTACTACATTCAATATATAAGCTCAATCTCAAAATTGAAATTCTGAGCAGAAAGCATGCAATATCAATAACAAGTCATGTCTTGTTCCTATGCTTCTTGCTATAAACTGCCCATCCATCCCCAAAAAAGTCACACTAATATTTTGTTGGACTGCCTTTAGCTTTGATTATGGCACACAGTTGCTGTGACATCATTTCAATAAGCTTCTTCAGTGTCACATTTATTTCTGTCCAGAGCAGCATTCATTTTTCACCAAGATCTTGTATTGATGATGGGAGAGTCAGACAGCTGTGCAAAGTCTTCTCCAGCACATCCCAAAGATTCTCAATGGAGTTAAGGACTGGCCTCTGTTGTGGCCAATTCATGTGTGAAAATGATCTCTCATGTTCCCTGAACCACGTTGCTGAACCTATAACTGACCAACTGCAGCAAGCACAGATCATAGCACTGCCCCCACAGGCTCGTACAGCAGTCACTAGGCATGATGGGCACATCACTTCATCCGCCTCTTTCTACCCTGATGCGCCCATCACAGTGGAACAAGGTAAATCTGGACTTATCAGACCACATAACCTTCTTCCATTGCTCCAGAGCCCAATCTTTTGTTCTCCCTAGCAAATTGAAGCCTTTTTTTGATTAGCCTCACTGATAATTGGTTTTCTTAAAGCTACACAGCTGTCCTAAGTCCTAATCCCTTGAGTTCCCTTTGCATTGTGTGTGTGGAAATGCTCTTATTTTCACTACTAATACACAGCTGCGAGTTCTATTATTTTTTTTTACAATTTGATTTCACCAAACATTTAAGTGATCGCCAATCACAATCATTCAAGATTTTTTCCAAACTACATTTCTTTCTCAAAGATGATAGTTCCCCACTATCCTTCCAGTTTTTAATAATCAGTTGGGCAGTTCTTAACCCAATTTTAGTAGTTTCAGCCATTTCCTTGGATGTTTTCTTTGCTTGATGCATGCCCATTATTTGATCTTTCCGAAACAGATCAACATCTTTTCCACAACCACAGGATGTGTCTTCTGACATTGTTGTTTTAGTTATGAGAAGTTACTCACTGCATCAGTTAGGGTTAAATAGCGTGTTATCAGCTGAAACATAATCATCAAGGCAGAAATTAGTTGTTGGCAGGCTATTACTCATTTGCTTAGTTAAATCCGGTTGGTGACTTTTTGTTTTGGAAGGGCAGTGTATGTATGCATAACTTTTCTGAATTGAATAGCAGCTGGTCTTAGAGAAAAACATTTTTCAGCATGCATACCACTGAGCTGTAGGGTTCTTTCCACTGCCCCAGTACAAAAATAACAAGTTATGTTTGGTGCTATTTGATCCCCTGGATCCAACTCAAAGTCAGTGTTAGCCTTAACCTCAGCCATACTCCAACAGAGAGGTGAGGACAGGAGAGAGGTTTAGGTCAACTGATGTTCACGCACATTAGCAGAAGGCAGGAAATTTAAATCAGTTGGCATAGTAATGCTTGTCCAAAATTATCAACACAATAGAATGCCAAAGTTTTGCTGTGTGTCAGGAAGATCTATTAAAAAAAATAAATAAATAAAATAAAAAAAAATCAACACAATGAGGAGAGTAAGGGTGTAAGAAATTACTGTTGCCGAGGTTAAAATAAAAAAGGAAAGAAAGACGAGAAGAGGCGTTTTGACACAAAACTGTTCTGAGAAATAGATAGCAGTAACCTCTGTATCTAAAGCCTGCTTTGCTCCTCAAGCTGGGAGAGAGTGATGGCAGGCCTGCCAAGTGCCTGATAACCCAGGCACGAGAGGCCTCACAGCCCACAGCTCTGAAGGGCTTGAGGCCAACCAGTGCGACAAAGCTTCCTTTGCCTCTTACCTCCCTGGACATGAAAATAGTCATATTCTGACACAGTTCAGGAAAAGTAGGCTATATGTAAACCGTATAAACTTTACCTCAAAACTGAAAGATTGTGCTGTTAAGGGAAAACTCCACAGTCTCCAAAGAGGGAAAGAGAGAGAGGGGAAGAAATTAAAGCATCCAAAGGCAGTATTTCAGTTTTAGTCCCTAGTATGGGTGAAACTACAAAAATACTTGGACATACAATTCCCAAAAAGGAACTTCATAGCCCCTCTTTATTAGACTGTCTGTGTGGTAAAGTGCCATATCATTAAAAGCCCACACCCACAAGTTTTAAATGCATATTTCCTGGTATAAATTTGTAATCTCTAAAGTAAAGCTGAAATAAGGTTATTTCATTCACCATTGGGAATAAAGAGTCAGGACCACACAGGACATTAAATATTTTCACTGCTCCTCACAATTGGTAATAGCGTGTCTAACATAGTTTTATTGCTGAATATTTATGTATTGCAATACTAAACCTTGATTTTAAAATGTTAAGGCACCAGTTAGTCTAAACTATTCATTGTTCATGCTGTTCTCAGGCAAGGAATCTGGTTCTCAATTACATTACCAGGGGTTTGCAATTGGAATTGTACTTTTTGGTCTCATTTCAATCTATGGCCACAAATAAATGATAGTCATATTGGGTTATATAAGAGCATAACTTAACTCATAACTCATTAGCAAAGCATGGTACACCTTCTGAAGAGACAAGTCAGTCATGGGGACTTACTGAGCTAGTTTATGGATATGACAGGTTGGACTCCTCACATTACAGACAAGGCTTCTCTAGACAAATAAACAAGGAGAAGAAGCAAACACAAAAGCTGAATTATGTGTGTACCTTAAAAACAGCTCTTCATTCAATAATTGGGACAGAACATGCGTCAAGAGTGTTCTTTTCTTTAGCAAACACTGACACCACCACTGAATGATACCACTATTTGGTATTTTGCTGCAAACATCAATTTCCCTCCCCAAAAAATTCAGCAGGAACCAATACAGGTAGGAAAACAGACCTCTCCTCATTTTTCCTTTCAAGAAGTTCTAAAATTAGGCAGGAATTTGGTTTTGTGGCTCCTTAACACATGCCCCCAAACTCTCTGTTGCACACACCCCCTCACTCACCAACATAAACAATGTTTGCTACATTGAGGGCAGGACATTGAAAAGGCCTTTTAGAAACATTCAGTCTTGTTATTCTAAAAGCTCACCACACCATTTGTCTGTGTGGTTACAAAAACATGTCACCTTACAGCTTTTGTGAGAAAGGTACTATAATTTGCTGTTTGTTGGATACTGTCACATTTCGTTGAAGTGCTTTTTCCCCCCCCACAGCATTTTGTGTTGAAACACACAACCACTTTTTGATGATGCAGGAGTAAACTTGCTTTTCCTATTGGGCTACTCACAGTCCAAATGTATGCCACAGCTCTGCTCTCATTCTGTGTTTTACAATATAATTCAAGTATACAGCAGAGAGACATCAGTATGATGGAATCAGCTGATTTAGGGTTTGTTAGTAAATATCCAGCTTGGTGGAAACTCCACCTACTCAAAAGAGCTACTTGTGAAGGGGTTGAAACCTTTCAACCTCATTCATTTCCATTTTTGAAAATGTATGTGTGGCTTTCACGGAATGATGTTTGAACTGAAAAACTTAGATGGCTTAAATATTTTAACATCTGTTTCCCCTGGGGCTGCTAACTGCCATTTACATCTAATACATTACAAATTCAAATGTATGTAAGAACCCAGAGAAGAGTTTCTGATAAGATCTATTGAAAACCTTACCTGTCTTCTCGTGGAATACCATCTTTTCTTCGCTCCTTTTCCACCTGGAAATGAAAGAAAAGACACTTCAACTACAATTACAGTAAAGTATGTTCTGACTACTATTATGACTTTGGTGCACATTGGCATATTGCCAACAGCTCTAGGATTTCACTGTACATCTGTATTTTATTTCTTGAGTTGCTTTAAGATTTCATTATGCATACAAATTATTTCACTGTAAATAGAGCAAGAAATTCAAGCAAAAAACTGGAACAAACTTGGGAAAAAAAAAAAAAACTGGCATTACATCTTTTCCACCCTGACTCAAAATTAGACAGCAGGCAGCATTTTCTGCCAGTGTTGGCAGGGTATAATCTAGTTCTAAGAATGAACAATGGACATCCAATTTGTTGTCCACAACATTTTGTCACAATGCACCTACTGATTCGCTAAAAGAATGCAGCATTTCTGAGGAAAGCTGAATTAACAAAAAGAATGATGCAATTGGAAATTGGGCTAGATATTGTTTTGTGTTGTTTAATTTAGAGTAAACACAAAAACTTGTGCAACAAAAAAAATGGACCAGACTCAGGGATTAACTCCCTAACAACAAACTTTGCCCTGCCTATGTGCCCTAAAGACAATATCTAACTAGGCCAGTGAGCAGTGATAGCTAACATGTCTTTGGGGTCATCAGGTGGGAACCTCCTTTCACTGGTGTTTCGTCTAGTTAGGCCCACAACACCTCCAGGAGGCTAGACAGTGAACACTGGCGTCCCAGAGTCACCCCCCTAATGCCAGCCATCACCACTCCTCACATAAAGACAACTATCTCAAGCAGCACTACCGTCAACTATTCTGACCTCTCACCAACTGCACCAGTGAAAGCAGGGTGGGGATACAGACCCTGGTTCAGGTAGGGGGGAGAAATAGAAGAGGTGGAGGACAAGCTACACTAGCAGATTCAGCAAACAAACTCACCTATAATCAAAACAAATCAAAATAATACAGTCCAACTCACCTGGACTAACCACATGGTCTCAAAGAGGCTCAAACAGGCCACACCCTCCACTTAAATACACTTCCCCTTCCTGGATTTCTTCCTCTGCTTCTCCTTAGAGTCTGTCTATCTTAAGAACTCCTCCTGCTGGGCCCCCAGCTACTATTAGTTCTTCTAATCCAAATCCACTGACTGCATTTTACTGCCTCATCTGACATTTCCTTCACCATTTTCCTCTCACTCTGTCCCCTTCCTCCTAACTCCCTCAACAAAGCAACAACAGATCTGGCTACAACCCTCTACATCCTACTTCCACTGGACAAATCCTAACCTTCCACCCTCGTTGCTCAGCATCCTTACCTGGATCTGCATACTACATACTTCAACTGAATCCTCCCACGGCATAGTCAGCTCTATGAAATATACTCTCTTTCTACTCCATACATTCCTGATCAAAATCCTAAGACCAGTTAAAAAAAAATTTTAAGAATTTGCATTTTGCACAGCTTCAAAATGCAAAAAGAAGAAATGAGAACAAGCGAAAAAAATTGAGCATGAAATTTGTTGAAAACAATTTAACTGAAATAGGCTGTTCATCAGCTGATCAAAAGTTAAAGACCACAGCCTTTAAAATGGCTGAATGGCTCTCCGTCAAGACATGGGAAGATCCTCTACCCAAATTAAGGCCATTCCTGGTGCTGATTGCAGCCCACTAACCATCAGATGGCATCTGCAAGGGAAGGGCCTAAAAAACAAAAAAACGCCTTCAAAGGCCACGTCTCCTTCAATGCAACAAAACTGCCCGTTTGGACTTTGCAAGGGAGCACCAAACATGGGAAATTAAAGGTAGAAGAAAGCTTTACTCTCAGATGAGGAGGGGGGAAAAAAAAAAAAAAATTTACCTTGATGGTCCTGATGGCTTCCAACATTACTGGCATGACAAGGAGATGCCATCTGAGATGTTCTCTATGCAACACAGTGGAGGGGGCGCCATCATGATCTGGGGTGCTTTTTCCTTCAATGGATCAATGGAGCTTCAGGTTATGCAGGGGCATCAAACAGCAGCTGGCTATGTGAATATGTTGCAGCGGGCATCCCTCATGACTGAGGGCCCTCGTCTGTGTGGTGATGACTGGGTTTTTCCACAGGACAATGCTGCAGTTCACAATGACCGCCTGACAAAGGACTTCTTCCAGGAGAATAACGTCACTCTTTTTGACCATCCTGCATGTTCCCCTGATCTAAATCCAATTGAGAACATTTGGGGATGGATGGCAAGGGAAGTTTACAAAAACGGACATCAGTTCCAGACAGTGAATGCCCTTCGTGAAGCCATCTTCACCACTTGGTACAACCTTCCCACTAGCCTTCTAGACACACTGCCCGAAACAAATTTTTGAAGTGATCAACAAGAATGATCTTTAATTTCTGTTTTGAGGGCGTTTTAGGGTTTTGTGTGCTATGGTATTAAACTTTTGATTAGCTGATGAACAGCCCATTTCAGTTAAATTATTGTTTTCAATAAATTGCCAGTTCAAAATGTTTCTCTTGCTCCCATTTCTTCTTTTTGCATTATGAAGCTCTACTTAGAACCTTCTTAAGATCCGGCAGTATAAAATTCAAATTCTTGCAATGATCTTAAGATTTTAATCAGGAGTGTATCTATATGCATTAGATATTGCTCTGCAAGCAGTGGATAAAAATATATTTATCAACATCATTCCTTCATTCATCTTGATCTGCTTATCTGGGGCTGGGTTGCGGAGGCAGAAGCTCCAGCAGACGACCGCAAACTTCCCTTTCCCCAGCTACATTGGCCAGCTCTGACTGGGGGATCCCAAGGTGCTCCCAGGGCAGCGTGGAGATAATCTCCCCACCTGGTCCTTGGCTTGCCCCAGGGCCTCCTCCCAGCTAGCGATGCCAGGAACGCCTCCCATACCCCAGCAAGCCTCCTTCTTCAGTCGGATGGCTTCCCTGACCACCGGTGTCCACTACGGGGTCCACCACTGGGTCCAAGGGTTACCGCCCCTTGAGGTACCTAAAACCTTGAGGCCACAGCTCTCCGTGGCAGCTTCAGCAATAGAAGATTTGAACATTGAACACTCAGGTTCAATGTCCCCAACTTCCACAGGGATGCCAAAAAAGCTCTGCTGGAGGTGGGAGTTGAAGGTCTGTTGGACAGAGGCCTCATCTAGACGTTCCCAGTTCACCTGCACTACACGTTTGGGCTTGCCAGGTCTGTCCTGAGTCTTCCCCCAACACCTAACCCAACTCACCACCAGGTGGTGATCAGTTGACAGCTCCGCCCCTCTCTTCACCCGAATGTCCAACACATGCGGCCTCAGAGCAGATGACACGATTACAAAATCGATCATTGACCTTTGGCCTAGGGGTACACTTATGAGCGCCCTTATGCTTGAACATGGTGTTCATTATGGACAGTCCATGGCTAGCACAGAACTCCAACAACAAACCACCGCTTGGGTGGTTTGTTGTTGGAGTTGATCAGGAAGGCCGTTCGTCCCAGTCATGCCCCTCCGGGTGTCTCCATCATTGCCCATGTGCACAATGAAGTCCCCCAATTGGACTATGGAGTTCCCTACCGGAGCCCCATACAAGACCCGATTCAGGGTCTCCAAGAAGGCCAAATACTCCGAACTACTGTTTGGTGCATATGCAAAAACAACAGTCAGAGTCCCTCCTGCCCACAACCCTGAGGCGTAGGGAGGCGACCCTCTCATCCACTGGGGAAAACTCCAACGCAGTGGTGCTCATCCGGGCTCTTGTAAGTATCCCCACACCCACCTGGCGCATCACCCCATGAGCAACTCCAGAGAAGAATAGAGTCCAACTCCTCTCCAGGAGTAGACATCAACATCGGTGTTGCAAAATGGGTTATCCTGGTCACTGCTCTTGCTGAACATCTATATAACTCCATCAGTGATACTTTATACTTCGGATATTTAACAAGAGATTGTGGTTTTAATTTTTCAAGACTAAAGTAGCTTTCCATCACACATGAAACTAAGATATTTGAATGTCTGTCTTAATCTGCAAAAGGAATCAACATTAATGATAACATCCATACAATTTAAAGAGAACGCTCAGATTTTTGGACTATTTCTGAAAGACTACGGAGCACCCTCTTGGTCACTCTTTTAATTATCACACATTGTGCCAGCTTAGAGTACTGAGTATGATTTAAAGTAACTAGATTTTTTCAGTAATCTATGTAATGACTTAAAGTGGAGCGACATCTGTCCTGACAATGTTGCAACGTGGCCTGGTTCTAACCCTAATTTGAGTAACAGTGGTGTGTAACTTCAGCAATTTCATGAGGGGAAGATGTGAATTTGCAAAATGGTGCTCAATTCTAGTTTTTCTTCACAGCATTTCAAAATGCACATACCTGTAGCAACACATGAAAACCACAAGCAACACAAAGAGTATGTTTTACTTTCATTGAATGAGGCTTATAGCAGCACAAACTGCAAACACTTAACTATTACATTGCAAGTAATGTGCACCATGCATGTCCTACAGAGCTAAGTTCTGCTTCCTATGAAATCAGAACATACTATTTCTATAGGAACAGTCTTATGGCAACTTTATGTTTTCAGGGGACACGGGCACACACACATGTAAATATGTTGGTTGCCTGAGCAACACTACTATGGATCGTGACATAGCCATGTTGCCACAGCCAGAAAGAAAGGACATCTTTGCTACAGCTACAGGCGCTGTTTGCAAGATAATTAAAACCATGAGCCACATTGTTTCCACTGATGTAGTTACCCCTTTAAAGTCTCTGGTTGTAGCACTTAAAGCCAATGTATGCAATACTACGAATCCATCTATTTTATTTCAAATTTTGGAATACAAAATGAAAATGTCTTATTGAAATGTGGCAAAAGCCAAAGTCTATCCTAATATACATTTGGCTTGTTGTGCATTATATCCTACAATGTCCTCAGCTACCATTAAAGCATGCCATGTTAATGGCTTAAGTGAACAGGAAAACAAACTGCTTTTCCAGCTGATTAAGCACAACAATGACAGAATGCATGCCACTAGAGCTTGTTTCAGCAGGTGAGGCAGTAAAGCAGGACGAATATTCAAATGCAGAACGGCAGCATTTGTAAATTAACAGGATATTAGAAGTGATGTTTAAAGGCAAACTAAGGAATTTAATTTTAGGACAGCAGTTAACAATAACTGGAAAATCGGAAGCCACCGAGTTGAACACTCCAAACATATGTTTTGTAATCAAACCAAAAAAGACAAGTCAGCATTTACAAAATCATAATAGGTAGGAGGTGAAGAAGAAACAATTCTGTGATCTGTTTATGCAGAAAATAAGAGTTAAGCTATTATTGCTGGTCAATTTTGATATCAGATTTGATTTTAACAATGTGTCAGGGCACATGACACTTCAACTCTTATATCACCACTTCAATCTGCCTGCAGCAACATACACTCCTTAACCAGCTGACCACCAGCAGGACTGGAAAAAATATAAAGACAAAATTGACAAACCCACAAGCAAAACATTGTGCCTCGAAATAAATAAATAAATAAATAAATTTACAATACTTTCCTTAACGTGCCTAAACTACTTTTAGGCATTTTTATTTTGTTTCATTTCCAAGGCATCCAAATTATCCACACCATCTGTGTGCAACATCTTACAAAACAGACCACGCCTCCCCTCAGGTAGCATGACAGTCAGCTGGTGACCTCATGACAGGTTATCAGTAAATACACCCTTGCTGTTTGTGCTGGTCTTCCCTTTGCGTCTAAATAATCACCACACACAGCTACTTTAAATGTTTCGAAAACTGGAACTCAAAATGGACAAAGCAGCAAAATAACTGCACAAAACTATATAGAAAAGCAGTGCGATTAAATAATTCAGGCAGCCTAGTTCATTCAATTTAGTGTGTACTAGTGACCCAACCCCACAGTGGACACTTTTTACAAAAGAAAATGAGGAGGAGTCACATGTAAGGTAACCTCCAGCTCCAGTCTCATGTCAGAAACGTGGAGTGAAACTATGCTTCTTGATCCATCACTGAATCTAGACAGAACTGTGATCACAGAATATGTGTTGAACAATGATAGTGCCTCCCAAGAAGGACTGCAATGTGGAGGCAAACACAACGCGGGTTCACTGAGCACATGTGTTCGTGCATCTGGCTGTATTTTGCACGTATATACGCTTGCATTCCCCCTCCCCATCGACAGAATTACACATACTTCCAGAAAAAAAATGCTAATTACCTGAAGTGGCACTAATGGATCAGCATCCTCTGCCTGCCAGACCTCGACCACGCTGGTGGACATCTGACTCAGAGCTTTAAGGAGCAAGACATTACATTAAAAGCGTTAAAACTTGGGTCAGAAACGCAGCAACATGGATAACAAAGACAACGAGAAATACACCACATTTGAGCAGAACTTTTGCAAAATGCAAACAGGCAAATCTCTTTTTTTGTTTGTGACAGGCAATTAAGAATGAATAAAACTGTGGATAATCACACAGACAACTGAGGAAGTGGCTCGCCTCGGCAGACTGACAAAGGCTGTCTGCTAGCTACACGGCTAGTAGGAAGGGTTAGCTCGCTGGCTAACGAACTTGGAAAACATCTCTAGTGCCACTGCAGCACACAGAACACGACAGAGTTAGCCCACTGCATGCTGCAGCCTCACTACAGGATCAAAACAAAACGTTCATTATTCAATTTAAGTCCCCGCAATGTGCCAAATTTCCCTCCCCAGCCTGAACAAGTTTCCCAGCACAGGGACCTGGCAGCTAGCATAAACTAGCAGGCTGACAAAAATAGCTACAACGCCTCTTCCAAGTTGCTAAAGATAAACAATATGACAAAGTCACCTCTGATAAAAATATATATATAAATTTAAAAAAAAAATATATATATATATATAACAAAAAAAAAAACAACAACCCAAATTTGACAATATACATTTGAGCTCAGCACCTATTTCCATCTTTACCTTTTTTATTTAGCTGTCAAGTCAGCCATGCTAACTTACCGTACAATTTTTTTCACCCTTAACGGTCGTTTTAAACATTTCACCCCTGCAGCGGGAGATAGAAAGACGGGCAACAAACCTTGCAGCTGAGCCCCTCCGTGGTGGAAGCAAGGTAAAAGTAATTGTAGTATTCCTAGTAGTATGTTAATCCACGTTTTCCTGTGGCAGTGGCTGCCTTGGTGGAAGTCCTGTAGCCCCGCCATGCTGCCCTCTCAGCTAGCAGCCTGCTGTGTTGCGCTTTTCTTTCTCTCGTCGAGCTGCAGCAGCTGGAGCTCCAGCTCCAGCACCAGCAGCAGCAGCAGCGCAGCGGCGGCGGCGGAGGCTCGGTCCCTCCCCCCGGTCCCTCCCCGCTAACCCTGTGTGAGGACACACAGCACAGACAGTGGAAATATGGAAATATTTACCTTTGCACACCTGAAAGTTAAGTTAGTTAGTTAGTTAGTTAAGTTAAATTATATGATTAAAAAAGGCATCGAGCTTTGTTTAATGTTGCCATAGGTGGTGGAGAATAAAAACAATCAATGTTTAAGCGAGACAAACAAAAACAAAAACAAAAAAAATAGTGAGGTGTGAAGAATATAAATCAGAATCTTAGTTTTTTAATGCAAGCCACTTTGTAAATAAATACTGATATGAAGTCCCTTTAGGGGTGGAAAATATAAGTCAGGACTTGTTTTTTTTATGGAAGCCACTTCAGACTCTTGTCACTACATTTGGCCACTTTTATCTAGATATCTATCCATTAAAAAAAGAAAAAGTTACTCCACTTTAGGCTACCATCTACCTTCCTACACAGAAGAAACGTGATAAGTGTCTTAAATACAATTGGCTGTGTTGTATACCTACACACGTTCTATATAGGACTTTTTTATTGAGTGCCGGTTTTTCCCTTTTTGAGTAAATCCAGATCTGAGTACCTCTTACCCCCACAACTAAGAATCACACGTGGAATGATCTACCATTACAGCAGAAATTGTCAAAAAGAACCAGAAATATGTTTTAAACCTACTTGATGAGGAGTAAAATTACATGCAATAAAATCTATTTGCAGCTCAGTCCAGTGTTATGTAATGTTGTGTTTTTCTGTGAATGTATAATTAAGGTTAAGAAATAGTGTTTACTCTGCATAACTGTAATGCTGACCTTTAAGAGAGATTTAATTGAAAAAGTTGCAGTTGATAGTGGGCTTTGAGCTGGTAAGTGACAGTGAAGTAAAACTATGTACAATCTGTTTTTAAAACTCTTGACAAACATTCAGCATCTCGAACTCATGACTCATAGTTGGGGCAGGTTGGGCAAGTACACACATGAAAATACACTCAAGTCACTCCTTTGCAGGTGTGTCAGCTCCACCAACCAACCAAAAAAAACAAAACAAAAAAAAACCAAACAGGTGGTACGATTTTTTTTTTTACCTCGTTAGATCTGCTTTGCTCATCATCTGTACTTTACTAATGAGTGAGTATTGTGAGAGATTTGAGTAAAATATGCATGTAAAAACACAAACATTTGGTTCGGCACATTGTTTTGGTGCAGATAATCTTTGTCAAGAAGAGTAATTGCACTAATACATTGGGAAGCATTAAAAGCAGGATGTGGACAACACATAGTCAGTAGGCTACAGTATGTTTGCAATGATTTATATGCTTGAGATAGGTATTTTGCTCTTGATAAATTGTAGGACTTTAAGGACAATACATATAAATAAAACCTTTAACTCTGTTGTGGAGAAATTAAGAATATTAGATATAATGCATCTATAGGAATGAAAACTAAACTGATAAGACAAGATGTGCATCACATTTCTAATTTAAATCAGACAACATTTATTACAAGTAGGCCATTGAGTAAGCACAGGACACACAACTACCTGTTTTCCATCTGGTTTAGTCATTCTCGATGTGTCACACAAACAACGTTCCTTTCCTGGTCATAGAGCAGGTCAGACATTGAGCTTACCACTCTGAAATAAATTCTTATGCGACACATTCTGCAATGTGGTCATTTCTTAAGACCCGAAATTACAAAAGACAGGAAGTGGGAGAGTTAAGGCATATCACACAGCCAATTAAGTTGTAGAATGACTACAACTGCAGCATGTCTTGTTTAACTTGCAGGAACATTTTATTTGCAACGAAAAGAAACAAGGGTATGCACAAAAGCAAATGTACTTAAAATATTTACATTTCCAGGCAAATGTTCCTTAAACATGTCATCTGTAATTTAATGCTCCTTTTAGTCCAAGTGCAGTTTTTAATTAATGAACAGAACCATTGCAAAACTGAGCCTCGTTCCACCCCCAAAAGAAAATATAAAAAAGGGGGGCAACATAGAGGAAAAAAAATGCACAGGCATTTGATTCCAAGCCATCTGTTTAAACGATATAAATTAGATCACTGGTGACAGAGATGTGTTCAGTGTTGATTCCTTTCTATCATCAAGTTGGAGCGCTCAGTTTTCATCCAAACAGGTGTCCCAAAAGTCTGGCTGCTACATTGTGTTCATGGCAGAATCCCCCTCAACCCTCTCACCCTGCGACGGCTGCTTCAGTTTCTTCTTTGGTTGCACCAAAGCACCATATCTGCTCATTGAATCCATCTTTTCTCCTCCTTAATATCTGTCCTCATGCAAAGCTCACTTGCAGTCATTGATAAGTCCCAGTGCACATCTTTACACCTGAATCCCCCAAAAACAAGTAGACATGCACAGACCAGGTATGAAGGCTTAATACTAAAGCTTCTACTCTTTTCCTTTATTGTGTCTATGAGCTACTGCAGAAAAACTGTCAATCAGTCCATGTAGTCAAAATCCTCTGGGATCCCAAAGGCTTTGTTAATGCGGCAGTCATCGAAGGCAAACTTCTTTTTTGTCCATGACTTGATTGCAAAAATGTTATCTGAAAACAGAAATCAAAATCATGCATTTGACATTCCAGGTATAAAATGTATTAAAGCAGAGTCAGTCTGGGTGTATGTTAATATTGTTTGACTCAAGAAAGATGGAACCCTGTCTTACTGCCTTTGTGGTGCAAGGCAATTCATTAATTTTTAATTATTATACCTATAATGGTCATTACATATAATCACAGCAGTCTGTTTTGATTTGACTGAATATCTATTGACTTTAGAATAAAATGGTAAACAATAAAATTATTCTTCAACTTGATGATTTTGGGAGGTGAATGCATCTGGAAAGGAGAGCATGGTTCTAGGAGCCCAAGAAGCCTAAATAACTTTGACATGACAGTAATCGATCTAATGTAGGTTACTTTTTGGGTTTCTTTGAAATGAAGGAAAGCTGTAGGACATGTCTAAAGAGTAAATCTGATCGCTTTCTATACCCAACACCTCTCTTATCAACAGCTAAAGCCCATAAACTTAATTGTGCAATCATGAATGACTTTCTCCCAAGTCTGACAGGATGACTAGCTCCAACGTTGATAGAATAATCTGTGGTTAATGTGCAAGCGATCAGCTGTGTCCTGGTTTGTATGTAAGTGTGTGTCAGTATGGGTGTGGCTGGATACAGCGAGGCTGCAGCTTTAAAGCTACACAGCGAGTCTTGAGCTGGGGGGGAAAAAAAAAAACAAAAAAAAAAACTTGCAGACGCAGGCATTTCAACACATTAAGCAGGATTGCTACTTGCCTGCAGGCATCCGTCCTGACCTGCTAGACAAGACTACTGTGCAGACTGGTGCAGTGAAATAACAGCAACTACACAGTAACAAAAGAGGTGTATGCGTTTAAAAGAAAAAACTAAATGCAAAAACATGGAGCCATCTCTTCCACCAATCTAAAATGGAATTAACTTTCAATGTTTTCATGGAAAATATAAGTGTTTAGTTTGTTGATTTTGAGCATTTATGCAATTGGTGAGCAACAATAATCATCACAATGCAACAGAAAAAATAGCTCAATGCTGCCTAGTGGGTCTTTTTCGTATTGTCCACCATAAACGTAACATAACGAAGAATGAATCATGGAAGAGGTGCACATGACTCTTAGTTTCTTCAAAGCAGTCTAACTCTGAGGAAATAAAGCAAAAATATGCAACCTAACAACAATATGTCTGTGCTGAGCAGCTACAGAACGTTACCTACAGTGTCAAAACACCAGAGGCCTGAATGGTTACCTTGATCACCAAAGGTCAGTGGTCTCCATGGTTACCACCCAAGTCAAGTAATGTAAACAGAGAGCCTGAGTACTCACTACCAGGAGGTGACATGTTCGACAGGAAGTGTCTTAACAGCTGCCGTATTCTGAATTTGAGTGTTTGAGAGCAGCGGAATAATCTGTGGGATCCGCTGGATCACAAAGGATTCAACAATAAGTGGAGTCATTAGCCAGAAATATTGCCATTTAAAAAAGCCTTCAAAATGGGACATTCGAATTAGAATGAATAAAAGCATGATTTCTTTAGAAAATATATAAATAATAAATGTTCAAGCTGTACATTTTTAAAAACTAAAGGGCTGTAGATCTTTATTGGCAGATGTCACTTTTCAGTTGGCATCAAATTTCTTATTCCAAAAAATAAGATTAACTGGTGATGAATTTCAGATGAATTGATAATGAAAATTCATTGTTCACAAAAAGTTACAGTCCCACTAATGATCATTTTGAACACCAATTATCTGCCTGAATATTTGTGATTAACAGACAATAAGAGAATAGGAAATGATTTGTCAAGGACAATTAGCAAATTTTCACATTTCAGAAATTGGAACAATCACATGGAAAAATAACTTGAATCAACTGAATCATCAATTTGGTGTGGCTCAGTTTGTGATTTATATGTAGGTGTTAAAAAAAATAACTTACCTGTCCATCTAGAAACCGCTTCTTTAGCTACAACATTTGACTTTCCTGCAAAACATAATTTACTATAATTAATATGTATTTCACATTAAGCCTGCAGCGTACATTTTTATCATTTTAACTCAAATCTAACTTAATTCCCTTTTGCTTGTTTGCAAAGTATGGTATCTCTGCTGAAAATGTTTATATTACAGAAACTGAATTTTGAAGTGACTGTGGCTAAAATGACGAGATAAACTTAATTTCAATGCTAAAACTCAAAGTAAGAGAACATGATTACAGTGCGATCCATTGACCAGGAAAGTTTTGTTTTTTTGGTCAACCATTTTTGTAACAACAGAATGACAACACAAACAAACACTTTAACCTTAACATAAAGCGGACAGTTTAACCTTTGCTTCTGCTGCAGCTGGGGCTGAAAAAAGAAACCTAGAGCTGAGCTACGTGCTCCAACTGAGACTAACTGTCTGACTGATATATTTGGTGACCTATAAAACTAAATCCTAAACAACAGCAGGTAACATCATTAGGCTGCAATGCACTAGGAATAACCTCTTTACCTTTTAACAGTATTTTCAAATTTCCTAACCAATGAGTATATGGAACAATCATATGGAAATTTTATGGTGGTTTCTAAATACCACCTGCCACTATGACATATTGGTTTGTATGGACGTGGTAACTAATGTCAGCAACTGATTACATTTTAAAAGTCAGTTGCTGAATCAGTCATGCCACGCTTGCCTGTTTTTAATTCTTTAGTACTTATTGAAACAGCTTTACAAATATTTAAATTTATTGAGATTGATATAGTGACTTTCATTATTTTTTCAAGGTCCATTAGCTGGAAATTGCCGAAATAAAAGCAAAAATTGTTAAAACATATAGTAATGCTGCCACAGCAGTGTCTCTACTTTAAAGATCACATCTACATGAACGTCAGCAGGGTCACATTTGAGCCCATTCTGCAAGTTCAGTCACAGCCCCTTCAGTAGTAGACATAACATAGCATCATACACTCCCTCCATAGTGTTACAAAGCTCCAAGATACAATTCTAGTTTCACTGGAGGGAGATGGTTATCTGTAGCACAGCTCTGTTTGTGCCTGTGTATGGGGGGGTGTGGTTCAAAGACAGAGAGTGAGACCTGCAGGAAATTGGAAATGGTGACAAACATTAAAACAAATCACAAGAGAGTGAAAGTAAGAAACAGCTTCTCCTTCCTCTATCTTATTAACGTCTGGCTTTGTGTGTTTAGCTTAGGTAGATGATACGCATTTATTTGTATTACATTATATAAACATTTAATGTTCACAATACAAGTACAAGCTGAGACATATACAAGGTTAGGGTTAGGGTTAGGGTTAAGGGAGACATTTTATCATAGCCTCAAGAGAGATCAGATCTAAAGACCATAATGGCTACTTCTGTGTTTGACATTTAAAACTTATTTTACTCTTCTAAAATACTAATAATAAAACAAACCAAAAAAAAAGGGTTAGGGTTAGGGTTAGGGTTAGAGGCAACAGTGGGAAAGTGGGACAATGTGATCATGAAGGTATTTCTCTGGTACGCAAAGTAAATATTTTAAAGATACATTGGAATTTTAAATTATGTTGGTCTAAACCACTAATGCAAACTTCTCATCAACCATCTAACCTGGACAATATGTAACATTAGCTGTACTAAATCCCAACAGTGTTGAGCAACATAAATCCTTTTATTGTATATTTTCGCTTGTGACAAGCAGAATTATAAAATCAATACACATGCATTTTTCAATCAGTTCATTTGTCCATTATTTTTTTAATTCACTGTTTCTTTTGTCAGAAAATGGTTAAATATGTCAAGATTTTTTCTGTCATTCTGTGAAAACTATTATTATTGCTTTATAACCACCAGAAATGGTGAATGAATTATTAAAATTATTATAGCAGAAGGGATGATATAATTGCAGCCAAGTGGAAAAAACTGCAACAACTGTGTGCAGACTAAATCCATACCTGGTGTAATATTGGGACTTACAAGTAAACAGATACCTTTATGACACCTCATATGTCACATGAGTGTGACACACCCTCTTTTACCACAAGTCAACTGTAACGTGAACACAAAGCAGTGTAACATTTTTGTAATACCACTGTTAGTTGTGTACATTGTGTGACAATACCATAAAAGACATGTGCAACAGCCTCTAAATGAGTCATGCCTCTTGGGTTTTTCTTTGCTATAAAAGCTTTTAAAGTGATCTGAGGTGAGAGGTATGAGGTCACAAGCTCCATTTTAGAATGCAATTAAAAATGTCATGTGAGTATTGAGCCCAAAACAGAGTCAGATTCAGCTGCAAAGCTTGCACTCTTCCCACCTGTCAACAAGCAAGTTTGTGGTTTTGACTTGATAGTGTAGCACTTGCATAAAGATGCATCTCTGTTGAGTGACCACTTGTGGTAGGTTCTCACTTTTGTACTCAAGTTTGATTTTGGTTGTGAGGATTAAGGTTATAATCTGTTACAAAATAGATATAATGCATCCTTGATGTCTGCAGAAGCACATAGCTCCAAGTCAAAGATTGTCTATGCAACTGTCTTTGAAGCAGTTTATTATACATGTTATTAGCCAGGCAGTAAGACAAGCATTTTTATTCATTATACCACTGTGTGTGGTCATAGTGGTCACTGCTGGACTTGTTTTCAAGCTATTATATGCGACTTCTCCACATCTTCCACCAGCCAGTCTGGCAGCAGAGCAGACACATTCCCATCTCAACTGTATGAGCTTGACCCCTTCAGACAAGGACAAAGTCAGAGGTGAGAGGTCAAGTCTGTTAGTCTATATACAGACACACTTCTGGTTCAAAACTCATCTTGCATCAAGGCTTCAAGCTAATCTAAGCTGCTGGAAAGTGCTTTGGTAGAGACAGGCATGATAAAGAAGTATGTGTGGGATGCGAAGAGTGGAACAGAACTGAAAAGCGATAAATGAAAGGAGCCGAAACCAGGTATGTTTGTGGCGCTTTCAGATGCATTCACCTCTTTGTGAAGTGACGCCTGAACATCCAAGATAGTTTTAAGTGAAATATGTGAGAAGGGAATTGTGGTGTGTAAATTATATTTAGCCCTGTCCTGCTCATGATTGTTTACAGTTATGATTAGGTGGCAGCATTGCTTTTGGGTGGTTTTTGAAAGTACTGTTTGCATTAATGGAACCACCTCTGTTGAGTGATCAAAGCAACGAACAGCTTAAACAAAAAGGTGAAAACATCTGCAAAGAGTGCAGAGGTTTTAATTTATTGCAGCAGTAGCTGCCAGATTGTGGTGGGCTACATTGAAATGACCCAATATATAATGCAAAGCTTTGTGTCGATTACTTGTGTGAAAGCACATCTTGGTACTTTTAGTACAGAAGCTCCTGAAATGCTTTTATTTTTGGATTTTGCCCAACTCAGTCCCTCATTTTGACAAGCTTGCAAAACAGCACCACCTGCTCCCACAGGTCACCTGAAGTTAGAGGCCAATGCAAAACCAAAAGAGTTCAATTTCCTTTTAGAACAAAAGCTATTTCAAGCTTTTGGCTGCAGTGACTAAACGCTTCTTGTCAAAAATTTTGCTCTTGCACTACATGCGGTGAGGTCATTTTTGTAGTTACATTTTAAGTCTCTTGACAAACATCATCCTACTAAACCACATTAGATCAGCCACACACCAACCAGCAAATCACCAAATAAGTGCTTATGCAACACTTCTCTTCAACCTGCTGCATACAGTTGCGATAAGTTTACATACCCTGGCAGAATTTATGATTTCTTGGCCATTTTTCAGAGTATAAATGACAATACAAAAACTTTTTCTTTCACTCATGGTTCGTGGTTGGGTGAAGCCACTTATTATCAAACAACTGTGTTCACTATTTTTAAATCATAATGACAATAGAAACTACCCAAATGACCCTGATCAAAAGTTTACATACCCCAGTTCTTAATACAGTGTATTACCGCCTTTAATATCAATGACAGCTTGAAGTCTTTTGTTGTAGTTGTTGATAAGACTCTTTATGTTCTCGAAAACATCAGCAATCCACGTGTTTCACAGTACGAATGGTGTACCTTTCATCATTAGACCTTATTGACTCCTCTCCAAATGTAACGTGGCTGTGGCCAAAAAGTAAAATTTTGGTCTCATCACTCCAAATGACTTTGTTCCAGAGGTTTTCAGGCTTGTCTGCATGCTACTTGGTGTATTTTGAGTGGGATGCTTTGTGGCATTTGTGTAGTAATGGCTTTCTTCTGGCGACTTGACCATGCAGCCCATTTTTTCTCAAGGGCCTCCTTATTGTGCATCTTGAAACAGTCACATTTGTTTTATTTGTGGGTTTTTCTTTGCATCCTAAACTATTTTCCCGGCAGTTGGGGCTGACCTTTTTGTTTGTGTACCTGACCATGGGTTGGTTGAGCAGAACCCCTCAATTTCCACTTCTTAATTAGAGTTTGAACACTGTTGATTGGCATTCTCAATTCCTTTAACTGTAAACTTTTGGGTGTAAACTTTTGTTTACACTTAAAAAGAGTAAACACAGTTGTTTGACAATTAATGGTTTCACCCAACCACTAACCTTATTGTTCATATTCTCTGAAAAATGGCCAAAAAAATAAATAAATCACAAAGTCTGCCATGGTATGTAAACCTATGAACACAACTGTAAATAGGTATGTGTGTGATGTGACACACTGTATTCACACAGTAAGTAGGAAAATGTTAACCTATTCATGATATTACATCATGAGCTCGGTCGCCCTTTTAAAATTACTTCTTCTAAAAAACCTATAATAAAAATAAATAATACACGCTCATAAAAACAACACAACCTCAAAAATGACAAGAGATTTAAACCAACACATCCATTACATGATCTCAAACATTTATCCATTTTACAATTCATAGAGAGTTTATTTAAACATTACTGTACTGGCCTATGTGACATAATGCAGGTGATTTGATTGATGCTAAATATTTAAAATTACATAAAAAAAAAAAAAAAAATCTGTGAAGTTGTGCCTGTACTCACTCATCTCCTCAATGACCTCTGGGTCACATTCCCTGTACTTCTCTAACTCAGCCTGCAGCTGAGTTTGCTCCTCTCTCAGAGCCTGCAGTTCCTTCAGCAGGGAGCTTCTCTCATCCTGCACATACAGATACACACTGTTATGTGATTTATTTAATGATCGTGTTTTGTCAAGTTAGCTAGTTCCATATAAGGTGGGAAAGGCAAGTGAAAATCTTACTGTATTGTGACGTCCTACTTTTGCCTTTTCAACAAGTGTCTGCAGAGACATTTTCCGCTGATTTGCTTCAGAAATCTTAAAAGTAAAACATCATCATGTTAGGTAACAATGTAAGATCAAAATGCTTTCAAAGAAAAATGTTTTTAACAGTTTTAAACAGCTTTAGGAGGAGGTTACACAAGTTCATATACATACACAGTCATTCTGTGGTCAATCCTATGGTGAGACAATGCAACAAGGTAGATAAGAACTAAAAGCACCAATAAATAAAACATTCAAATTATGTTACATTTGGCAAATCAAATGTGATTTGTGATGTTTTCAGGGTTAAAGCAATTTTGGTGTTTTTTGATTTATGAATGTGATATTTCTGTGGCACATTTTATAGTTATCAGTTACACATAAATGCATAAATGGACAACTACATATTCATTTGCTGAAAACACACCAGATCAAAATACACATTGTAGCTGTTTAAAAAAAATAATAAAATCCTATTTTGTGTGTGTAATTTTATATTCCTTAAAATATGATCCTTAAATTGTTTCTTAATATTTAGCTATGGATTTCTTAGAATTTTATATAAAAGACTAAATCTAATTCCAATGTTCATGTCATGGCGTTACAGTAAAGTAGTGAGCAGTTTCAGTAATAGTTTCACTTCTTTTAAGCATTCCCTGCAATGAATATGCTCTAAAAACACTAATGGAAACATGGCTGCTGACCAGAGCAATAGAGACTGATGGCATCAGCATTACTAGATAATTACAAAGCTGTTTAAACTGTTTAAATATAGTTTGGTTAAATCTGGAAGAAATGTAGAGTTATATTGTAACTTACATGATCGTCTTAGATAATTGGTGGCATTTTAAAAAGGGACACTCAACTTCAACAGCCAATAATTATCATAAAGATCAAATGTATCTCACGAACATCTAAAGTGTATTATTATTCTTGTGGCACAAGTATGTGTCATGATTGACAGAGAGACAGATGTCTGTCCTACATATCTGTGCCCAATGTCTTGTGCGGTGTCACCACCTTCACACCATCTGTCTGCCAGGCAGCAGGGGCAGGAAGTGGATCATCACTGATGACGAGAAGTTCAGAGACAAGCGGTTTAACTTTCTCTAATGACCAAGCTTTTAAAAAATGCCAGCAGATGTAACATGGATTTCATTGTAAAAAATGGGAAACTCTGACTATTAAGAAAAAAAAAATCCCTCTATAATGCCTGTAATTATCAGGTCATTTACATTTTCTTCTTCCTATTTTCTCCTTGGCTTAAATTACCAGAAGTGTATTCTCAGTTGTGCTCAAGAAAGTACAAACTCATTTACTGTATAAAAAAAAAAAAAAGTGAGCAGACTGGAAATTTTAGCGTGAACATCAGCAGATGCAACAAATCTTTGCAAACAAATATTTGCATGGCCTGATTTAATCTCTGAGTTAATGATGGTCAGACGAACACTAAAGGGCAAGACCTGTTTCTGCAGCTCCTCCAGTTTGTTCTTGCGGGCGTTTAAGGCCTTGCTAGGGAAGGCCCAGTAGTAGTTGGATGTACCCACTCGTTCACAGTCCACCATGTTGTCATCCACCAGGCTCTGCAGCACTTCTTTCACAGTCATGGGAGCTTAAAGCAGCAGAGAGAGGAGAGGAGAAAAAAAAAAAAAAAAAAAAAAATCACATTAAGCTCCACTATCCTTTATTTTCTATTATTACATTGCATTCCTAGCAGGGTTGATGCCTTATTTGTGGATTACTCATTTTATTTGTGCACACCCAATTTATGATAAAAGGTACAGCCAATACAAGATCGAATGGGTAATACAAACAGTACCTGGTGTTACCAAGACACTATGTTGTATCTAAGTATTTATAAAAATATATATGAATCAGATTTAGATCTTGTGTTCAGATCTCTGTGTACTATCTGCAAAAATTATCACACAAATGATCAGAAAACTGAACTGTGGTCTATCCGGCTGTTTTACCCTTATCTGACAAAAAACTGCACGAGAGGATGTAATAGAGCTGAGTTACATCTTGAACAGTGTCGGTGGTGAAATTTGATACTCCCACACGTTTGCTCAGCCGGTCCACTGTGTAACCCAAAGAGCTGTACTGAGCCACAAGACTATGTTAAACAGCAGCAAAAATAAAAACAACGAAACAAAGAGGTAAAATAAACTGGGTGGACTGACCAAACTATATGCACTTGACTAAAACTGTCTCTCAAGTCCATGTCCCTGACTGTTTTACTCATGTAATTCAAATAACTTGTTGCCCCTTTCTAAAACCATGCTGCTTTTTACTTATCCAGACTCCTCCTTTCAATCTAGCTGAGATAATTCCTTTGACCTTTTTTTGTCACATTTTATTCCCCTCTGCAGGAAAAGGTGCCCACAAGGCAAATCTCTAGTTGCCCCCTTCCCCCAATACTATATTATGCCCAAATTGGGGGGTCAGAAACATGTGCTTTTAATCACAACAACAAAATCTAGTTTCACAAGACTAATGCTTTGTCCAGTTTAAAACCAAATCCTTCCTCAGCTCTTTCAGAAACAATGCAACGTGTCTGCCCTTGTGCAGAACAGAGCACTTTAAATACTTGTAATATCTTCAATACATTTTCCCTTGATGTTCATAAGTTAAGACTCCATGTTGACATTGAGGGAACAGGTTTTATTCAAAAATGTAAAATTTTTGGCAGTACTGTGCATTGTCAGATTACTGCTATTGATAGGTTTGGTTTTGCTTATATAGACTGACTATAGCTAAGACGGAAACAGCTAATCCTTGTTGCCATAGTAACTCTGCAAGGATGTTACTATAATGTTTTTAAGATGCACGAGGGTGATATGGCTGATGATAATGATCATATGACAGGCGGTGGTAAGACAATCATGAATCCTGGGCCAAATCTGTGCCTCCAACAAAAATGAAAGAGGATAATTTATGTTTTACAAGTGGCATTAAAAAACTGCCTTTATCCTACACTTGTTATTATTTACAGGAGCCATTTCAAGTCTAGTAATTGTGCACAAAGGTATGTATACACATCATTTCTTGTCAAGCGAGCTTTACCATAAGCGCCTGTTACTCTGTTAACTGTCATTAACTATGCAGAGATAAATAGCTCTGAAAAGAATATGGGAGTGTTCATTGTTGATAATCTATGAAATATCTGCAAATTGCAAAAAAATCATATGCAAAAACACTTGGGTTTAAAAAAGCAAAAGTATGAAATATGGCATATATGAAAAATGCAAACTCATCATAGTCTACAAAAAGACATGAGAATGGTTCCCAGTGCTCTACCATTATGCTTTTCCCAATTTCACATTAATGTTTCCCTCTCTAAAAAAAAAAAACAACAAAACAAAACAAAAAAAACTTCTGAACCTCAGAAAAAATATGCAGAAAAGTCTGTACATGGTTTCTTTATTGTTAGGCTACAGACACACAATTTCAAAATCCACAGTTATGATTGTTGCTCTCACTAAACACTTTATCATTACTCACCAATGCCTTTTGTCTTGGGGGCAATTTTCTCAATGTCTTTTAGTTGGAATACATCTTTCTAGAAAGAGAATGTCAAAATGAGTTTAAGGGGAAATAATTATATATTATAGTGTCATTGAAAAAGAAACTGTTTACCAACTACCTAAGTGTGTACGAGGATGATTGTGTCTTAACTTAGGCAGTGATCAGCTTCTCAATCCATACAGTTGTACTACACTGATATTCCTCGTAATTAAGGCTGTTGTGTGTTTCACAGTGTGGAACCAGGAAAACTCACAGATTCAAAGAAAATCTCCATCATGCGAGTTCTCTTCTCCTCCAAACTGAGGCCTTTCTTCTTCGACTGTAACAAAACATTTAATGCAGTAAGTAAGTAAGTCAAACAGATTTAAAGGACAGTCAAATGATAAAAATCAGCTTTCCAAATGACGGACACTGACTAGCTAGCAAGCAACAAAGACGTGGCTTGATGATATGTATTCTAAATTTACAGCTCTTGGGCATATGAATGGTACAGCTCGGTAATCAGTGCCTGTGAGTGTTGCTACAGTATCACCTCCAGCCACCGGGGAGCAGCACTGAGCGCAAAAAAACAACCAGTGAAGTAAAACGGTTAACAAGCGTGTTAGTGGAAATAAAGCACTCACATTTATCGGAACAAAGTGTTTTCTTTCCTTTATATAAACCAACCAAACTCTTTACGTCTCTGCAGCGTTTTACACCTGCATCGCCCCCAGATAATACTTTAAGCTATAAATAGACGAGTCAGGTCTGATGCTGCCTTTAACACGACTGTTCTCAAATATGGTCAGTAACATTACTGTTGCCGTGACACTTACGCCGATAAGACTAAACCAGATTCGAAACTGTGCGTGTCTAAACACATCACGTGTTTTAGCTCGGTATTTACATTTATATTAGCTACGAGCTAACTTGACTAGCCTGTCAGTAACTTTCGGTCAACGGTCGCTTCGCGGCATCACACAAACCACAGAGAAAGGTGGACATTCACCAACCATTCTGTTCTGCTGGTTGAACGAACAGCAGCCACAGATATTGATTTCGAGATGCAAACGTCTCCTCTTCTTGTCAGTAATCCAAACAAGATGAACCGCAAATCGGTATTACAAAATTTTCCCGCGGAAGGCTGTGACGTCTGCAATGTCGCCTTCCGTACTCCTCGTAAATTTCTGAGACTTGCCTAGCTGCCTATAAAACATGCTATACTGTACAAACGTTTGGGAACCGTCGAAAATGAGAATGATAATAGGATTTCATAGAATTGTTTGTTTAGTTATTTGCTTTAAGTTCAGCTTGTATTATATTCCCACTATTAATTAGTCCACAATCGGTAATGTTTTATCTTGACCTCCAAAATCCCCATTATTTCCTAGTGTACTTGAGGGCACCATTCCTTTAAAGGGCCATGAGCGTTAACAATTCCAGCTCCTGATTTTTTAGGCCCCCTGCTGTTGGAATAAAAATACTGTTCACTGATACTGAAGCAACTCTGGTCACAAAAAATAAAAATTTTCTGCCAAGATAAGTGAATTAGTGAAGCATTTACCGCCAGTTTACATTGAGTCTTCATTTTTTCAAACGCCCAGAAACCAGCCTTCCTTTGTAGAGCTGGAAGACAATCAACTGGCAGTAACTTTGATCAATGATTCATTGATACACTAATTATTAAAGCAAAAATGTGAGTGAAAAATATTTGTTTGGTTTCCCAGTTTTCCTCGACACTAAACTCAGCATGTTTAGGTTTTTATCTGTTTTATTTAGTCATTTTTCACTATTTCTCAAAATATTTTTTACACTGACCAATCATTTAAAAAGCTACAATCTAGAAAAAATGTCAACAAAATATCTGAAAACAAAACCACATACAGACACAAAACCTTTTTCTATGGGCACTTTAATTCCATTTGGCATTCCATCAATAAGCAAGACAATGGAAAATAAATATTTTTACAGGATTGTGTAGAAAATGGAGGAGCAAAGTCAGGCTAACTACTGAATATTACGGGTTTATAGACAAACTATTTTCAACCAAGGCTTTCAAATGGTAGCACAGCGCATTTTTACAACATACACCTCAAATAGTGAACTACATATTACATCTTGGTTTGAGGACAAATTAAATCACTAAATAACATCTTGCTAGTAGTTCATCTTTTTTTCTGAAAGATGTAAGAGCACATTGACAGGTGATCACAGTTCACAATTCTGTAAAACACTTCTCACATTGATGGATTGAATCCCTACTTTGTGGCATGAAGAACAATCCTTGTGTTTGTGGAAGCTGGTGCATCCTACTGAGTTTATTTTCAGCACTCTAGCTATTTTGTCAAATTAAGAAAAAAAATTATAAGGCATTTGTGCAGAATCAAAGCATCAAGAGGCTTCATACACACCACACAGAAGTCAGCATATCAAGCTGCTTATGTTTAGTGCCTTGATTGGCCACAACACACACACACACACACACACACACACAAACACACTCATACTTGCCTTGTGCACACAAGAGCTCTAGATGTTTTTGCTAAAACTAATTAACCAGGAATTGTCACCACATTTGTAGTTCATTTAAATTTGATGACTGCACTGACAAGTCATGTTCACACACACAAGTACTGTAAATCAAACAGTGCCTTTATTAAAAGTTTCATTGTGATGTTGTGTGTCCGTTTGAATCAAATCCATATATTGTGTACAGTGGCTTTTCAGATATGTTTTAGTGAAAACAGCATGCACAGAGACGCAGAGATGCCTTTTCATGCTTGGAGATACCCTGCTACCTAAAGTAAGAGAAAGATTTGTCTTTTATAGTGAACAGGCAAAATGTGAAAACCATTTAGCAAGAAGCTGCATTTCCTGGAACTATCATAATTCCCAGGTGACTCAGGTGACATCTTTAATATAATATGCCCAAACAGTGATTTTATTTCATTTTATTTTTTTAAGAACTAATGCAATAGCATAATTTACCAGTTTTTGTGTCATGTCACAACAAATCAGAAGATCTAACATATATACAATACTAAAGTGTTATTTCTCCCATCAGACCAGTTAAGATGGAATGTAAACAAGGTTATGGGTGATTTCTCAAAGTACCAGTTGGCATCAGCTGTCAAATATCTCAGATCCTCTTGCTTCATTCACACCAACAAAAAATAAAGAATCTCCCTGTTGTTTCTTCAGCCTAATGGGGTCAAGTAGGATGGTGCCCAAAGTGAAACAGACAGCACAATGACAGCAAAATTCAAAGATGAATGGGGTGAGTGGATGAGTGCAAAATCTGCCAGTCGCTCCAAAATAACATGTGTTTGTGTACACTGCACAGTTTGAGGGAGAAGGAGCTACTGCAGGTAGCGGTAGACCTTGAAACAATGGTTGCCAGAATCGGCGACCACGACGTGACCATCAGAGGTGAGAGCCAGTCCCTGCGGGCCATATAGTGGGTCTGCTGATGTGTTAATGTAAGAGAGGAACGAGCCGCTGCCATCAAATACCTGAGAGAGGGAGGAACATCATAACTCTGTTTAATTTTGTGGTGAAACCAGCATATATCTCATTTGTAGTGTAAAATGCTCTGACGTGTTCAATTAAGTTATACATTTGTTTAAAATTTGTGTATTTGCTTGTATGATGTATGAAAATAAAATCTTAAGAAAAATGTCTAAGGTGTAGGATTCAGCCACATATTCATATTCTTTAGCCCAAACAATGGTGAATGCAGCCAGGGAGCCCAAAATTTTTTTATTTAAGATTTTTTGGGGTAAAATGTTATGAACTGACCTGTATCCTACTGTTGCCCCAGTCTGCTACGATGATGTTACCATTAACATCCACTGCCACGCCTGTGGGGGCATTGAACTGGCCGTTGCCTTCACCATTAGAACCAAACTTCAGCAGGAATTCTCCCTCTGTGTTGAAAACCTACATTTTTAAATAGAACCATTTTCTTCTCAGAAAGTAGTAAAGAAGTAGCAGTCACACTTTAACTAAAGAAAAGTGTAATTAATAAAAAATTGGTTCTCTTTTAGTTATAAAACAGGCAGCATTTCTTGTGCTAATGTTCGAATGATCATTTCCTATGTTAGGTACTAACCTTGACTGAGTGATTGTGGAAGTCTGTCACAATGATTTCATTGTTGTTGTTGACAGCAGCAAAATGGGGGCCTGAATCATCACAGTGATAAAAGACAATTAGTCTCGGTCACATGCCACCGAACATGCAATTCTGATTTTATACGTCATGACGGAAACAATGCAGTTCAGTAAAATGTTGCAGAGCAGATGTTTTCAGTTGGCATGCAGGTTCAGAAGTAGCTGGTGCATTTATGAAAAATAAGCAAAACAAAATAAATTTCCAAAATTTAAGACTGATTAAAGAAAATCAAGTTATCCATACAGAGTTCAGTTGTACAAGACAGATTGTCTGTCTTAAATGTTTATTGATGTCAATGAAAAGTGTTAGAAGTCTGTTTGCTTTACTAAGTTAATATTTTTTCTATAAAATCTGAAAAGGAAAAAAAAAAGAAAAAGCAAAACTCAGAGGTCAAAAGATGATGGGATCTTGATGGTTCTTGCTTTGGCTCACGTCTTCATTCCACATGCAGGTGTTAACTGGTAGGAGAAAGACTGTAGGGGACAGTGCACGTATTACCATTGAGTGTACCTGCAAACTGCCTGTCACCATTGCCACGGTTACCGAACTTGGTGACCAGCTTGCCGTTGAGCTGAAAGATGAAAACGCAGCAGGCCTTGTTGTCGACCACGATGATATGGCCGTTCTTGTCCACTGACACGCCCTTAGGGCCCATCAACTTCCCTGAGCCGATCTTGTTCTGCAGAAGCAACAGGATTTTACATTTCTGTTACATAGATGTTTTCAATGTCTTACTGTATTACTGCAAATTTGGCCATAGGAACGTATTAGTTTATTATAGTTTATGTAGAATAGTATGAGTACATTATCCCAATTTAATTATATTTCATTCTAGCTTTATGTTCATAGGAAGTAACCAAAGAAAGTTCCTTTCATCTTTTTAACAGGCTGTATTGTGTCATAATTGACTTACAGTTTATAGGTGATCATAACAAAACATCCCATGAATACACACACTACAAAAAAAAAATACAAATACAAAAATCTGACAAAAATCGTGTTATATAAGAGGAGGCATCCATTGAATGAGCCACAGGCTGCTTTGAATGGAAAATACAGCTGTCTGAGGTTCTGCCTCTGTAACCCTAAATGTAACTGAGTGAAAAACTTCAACCGTTAAAGCCACAATTACTTATACTGACCCTAAAATATGTGATGCTTTTTGTATTTATGGCTTCAAACTGAGACAGACAGAAGGGAAGAGGGAAGTGAGAATCTGCATGAATGTTTCTCTTCTCACTCCAGAAATTAGCAAATGAAGCGTTAAAGTTGCAAATGAGGGCAGATTTGTTAACCCCTTGTTTTTCTATTTGAATTAGTGATAAATCAAATCAAAATGAAATATGAAAGTGCAACATTTAGTGCTTCTCATTTTGTCGGCTCCCTCTCAACCCAACCAGTCGAGGCAGATGGCCGCCCCCCCTGAGCCTGGTTCTGCTCGAGGTTTCTGCCTCTTAGAGGAAGTTTTTCCTTGCCACTGTCGCCAAGTGCTTGCTCATCGGGGGGATATCTTGGGTCTCTTTAAATAATTTTATAAAGAGTTTGGTCTAGACCTGCTCTATATGTAAAGTGCCTTGATGTAACTTTGTTATGATTTGGCGCTATACAAATAAATCTGATTTGATTTGATTTGATTTATATGGAAACACCCCTGCTAATATTGTCACCGCAGAAATTTGTTGTTAAAATACCAACATTGTGGCTCTTAGTTTAAATTTGGCTTAAAATGTAATTCTCTTGTTTTTAAATTTAACTTTTGGGCCTTTTTATGCTTTTATTTCAGACTTTAATTGTCAGAGGGGCCTGAAGGAAAGAGGAAGAAGAAGAAGAAGAAGACAAAGAGGGAATGACCTGCAGCATTTGACGGGTCATTTACTTTATTGCACTGTCCCAGTGATAGTGTTAACATCAAATATTTTGACTCACCTTAAACTTGCCCTCACTTGAAAAGATGCTGACCCATTTGTTGTCATAGTCAGCAATGATGATGTCACCATTTGGGTGGACGGACACACCTGTTGGCCGTTGGAGCTGACCCGGAGTCCGGCCCCGAATCCCAAAACGACTTTTGAACTGTCCATCGTTGGAGAAAACCTGCTTGAAACACAAGATTTTAAATGCATCTGATGTGCAGTACTTTCAGCAGGTGAGTACACAGTTTACAGAGATGGCGAAGGTCGCAGGCAGCATTGTGAAAGGTAACAATAATTTGTGATAGTGCTCGACCTCTGACTCACTGCCACGCTTCACACTTCTACAGCATTTTCATCTTCGGCACAGGAAGTAGTTTTTACCTGAACACACTGGTTGTTGCTGTCTGCGATCAGCACCTTTCCCAAAGCAGAGGCAGCCACGCCCTGCAGATTAGTGAACTCCCCTTTGTTTCTTCCTTTTGTGCCTGAAAAACATTATCTTATTAGTAGCTTTCTTCCCTCTCTTCCTTTAAAGCTACGAAAAAATGTGTATGAAAACAATAAATATGATGCAGACAACAGAGGCTGAAACAAATTATGTTATTTCTTATCAATTAATCTGCCAATTATACTCCCAATAAACATATTTATTGATTGGGAAATCATTAATAACAGCAATATTTTTTTTATCAGATTTCAAGATGTCTTCAAATGTCAAAGTTGTTTTTTAAAAATAAAAAAAACAAAACAAAAAGCATGCACATCCCAAAATCTCAATGTTAGGTGCCAGACAAAAAAGGGAAAACATTAGAAAAAGAAATAAAATCTGCACACCAGCCACAGCTCCCGAGAATAAATTTATTTTCACCAAATAGCACTGTTTTGAGTCAGAAGGCCCTTCCTTAGACTTGAGACAGGTGAAAGTACAACCTCTAATTATACCCACATGATGGTTCACCTGATTAATCATGTGACATGAAAAAGCTTACACATGGGTAAGTAGTATTCACAAAAATACAAATCATTATACAAATTTCAATCACTCTCTCTCTCTCTCTCTCTCTCTCTATATATATATATATATATATATATATACGTCCCAACCTTTGGCCGGTACACACACAGTACAGGCCAAAGGTTGGGACACACCTTCTCATTCAAATTAATAGCAAAGTATGTCCAAACTTTTGGCCTGTACTGTACTGTACTAATAAAAAAAAAAGGAGAAAGATATGCACAAGCATGCTACGTGGACACAATCACATGACAACACATCAGGCCAACAGGCATAAACAACAATCATACAGTCATGTATTGGATATTCAAGGCGACTTAATGCACTAAGTCTGATGATAAATACATATAGTGAAAAGAAAGTATAACAGGTGTCACCAAGGTAACCTGTCTCAAGTCTGAGGAAGGGTCTTCTGACCCGAAATGTTACTATTTGGTGATTATAAATTTTCTCTGGAGCTGTGGCTGGTGTGGAGACTTTGCTTCTTTTTCCCAAAGTTTTTTTTTTTTTTACCAATAGTTTGAAATTGAAAAGATATTCAATTTATAATGACAGAAAATTGTGAATTCCCACATTTAAAACTTGACCTGAAAAAAAAAAGACTATTCATAATTTTTCAGAATAGCAAAAAATAGCCAAGAATTAATAGTTATCACTTCTCTTGTAAAGACATGTAGAGAGGCGTAAAGTAATCCAGTGAAAGATGTGACATTTGGGCGGGGGGAATCCAAATCAATTACAAACCTAACTGTGAACCAAACGCATTCTGTAACTGCTTTAAATAATAACCTTCATAAATCGGAAAAAAAAAAAAATTCAAAATCAAGAAAGTCAACAAAAAAGCTTGACCTACTTCTCAGGTTTTGTGGAGATGTAAAACACTATGCAGTACTCAGTTAGTCTATCTAAAGTGTTGACCCTTTCGCTTGAGAGGATTTTGAACATAGACACTGAGCTTTGAGGAGAATGACTGATATTAACTGATCACACATATCTGGGACTCCTCTGCTGTCAAAACAAACTTCTCTCTCACCGATTCTGAAGATGAGGTCGTCCTCGATGGGGTTTTCTTTCCTCCTCCCTGTGCTGTACATACTGGCCGGCCTCTTGATGGCCTTCTGCTTGATGTGTCCACTGCCTGGAGACTTCAACCTTTTCTTCATACCGTCTGAGGTTGGTGACACGTCTATAGACTTGGTGGCCTTTACCTTAAAGGGGCTCCCTTTGATATGTTGGTCATATAAACGCAGTGATAAATCAAAAGTGCCTTCTTTTGGCACAGTGAAAAGGTACTCATACGTGCCATTCTTATTGTCCAATATATCTCCGTCACCTTTGCTGCCATCAGGTGAGGAGATTTCAGCTGTTATGACTGCGTTCCCTGTCTTGCACAGTTCTCCATCTTTGTCCTTAGTGGTTATGGTGATGGAGGTGGGTATGCCCACCGTACAGTGCCGTAAGGCCTCACCTGTGGCCACAGACTCAGAGGCTACAGCGTTGGTTGTTACAATAGTGCCCAGATTATGGATGGACTTCTTTAATCCGTCCGTTTCCACAAGGAAGTCCAGCTGGTCGTTCTCACCCGGCTGCAGAGGAAGCTCCTGGCTGGCCAGCTCTAATAGACGCTCACTCATCTGCTTCTTCACCAGCAGCACCTCAGCCTCGGTGCCGTGGCTCAGGGCCTGCTCTGTGAAGTTACAGCTGCTGTTGATCCCCTCTTGGCCATGCAGCAGGGTATCCAGCTGGGTTTGGAGCACCTGTAGCATACAAACACCAGGGGGCAGCAGGGTTACTTTGTGATTAGACAGACTGCTGGTTCCCAAACATTAAAGGCTTGCAACCCAAAAAAGCTGTTTCTTCCTGAGCCAACTTGTCACAGTTTGTATTTGTCTCATGTAGGAGGGTGAAAGATAGAATTAATTTCTGGTCTTACAGTTTTAGGCTGCAGGAAGCACAATTTCTCTGTGTGGAAAGACACTATTATTTATTGTTTAAATATGTTAAACTTAATTAATCTCACAGCCCATTGATTGCTTTAATTCCCACTGAAGCAGAGAAAGACTTGTGTATGAAAAAATGGTAAGTAACTTAATTTGTTTGTTCTTCATTACAGGGACAGGACGTTACACTTATCAAAGCACCAAGACGAACTGACCCTGATCTGGCTGTCACGATCATCTTCTTCAACAAGCAAGGCCATTTCAAACATCTCACATCTCACTTTGTTCTGTCTGTTTTTCTTCACAAACTGAGGACCCGAAGATGCCAACTGTCACTACTGTGAGGATAGAAGGCCAGCTACTGGTGTAACAGGGTAAAGTGGTGGCAGCATGAAGAGCAAAGCTGCACTGTGTTACCTCACTGCAACTGATATGACACACCCAACTCAACTCCAGTGTACACACAAGTCCACTGGCTCCATCTAGCTACAGCAACAACACAGCTGCAAGTGACTTATCTGACTTTCCACTGGAGCTCCGAGGCTCTGACTGTTCAGCAGCCAGTGAATTGTAAATCATTAGCAACCCATGTGACAAAGCTACCAGGGTCCAGGCCTGTTAACCAGACTGGGTGATTGGTTGTCTAGACTGGGGTGGTGCTCCCTCGACCCACCAGACCAGCTGAGCCTCTCACACATACATTAGCAAAAACAGCGCGTGGCAGGTAATATATTTTCCCAAAATAAGGTTCATATTAATTTTAATGCTGTACCCACTGATTCTTTCTCCATAATTACATTATGTAAGACACTTCTGTAACACACCCTGGAAACAGCAAATCACGAGCTGCTAGTTAACACATGGCCTTTATGTGGAAGGTGATGAGTGCTCTGTGCTTAATGCTGATTAAAAAACTCAAAGAGCAGTTACCATAATTGTGACCACAGCCAGATAAGAGCATGGACTGAGTCAAACAGCCAACTGTAACACTGAGATCCCCCCAAATGTGTTGACTAATTTACTGAAAGCGCTTTGTTGTTAGACTTTACCTTCTGCTTGAGGCCATAGTTGACCTCCAGCTCCATGAGCAAAACACTCTTTCGGACATTAAGGGTCTTCTGCAACTCATCAAAGGTGGTATGGATGTCATCCTCAATGGAGCTCTTTTGATTGGTCAGCTGCTGCAGGATCTCCGACAGCATCTGTAGGGCTGAATCTATCTCTGGTAACCTAGAAAAAATGGAAGGAGGGAAAAAATGAGGAGGAGCGTCTGACAGAGTTAGTCAACCATCATATGACTGAGCAGGCACAAAACAGAGGAACATGCAACATCGTGGCTTTTTCTTATGAATAACATGCAAAAATTCTGTAGTGCAGCATGACGGCATCAATGTAAAGCTGCTGTTGCACCTCTTCTTGACAGCGTCTAGCTGGTCCTGTAGTGAGGCCTTGTGCTGTTCCACTACATCTTTAAGAGGCACAGTTGGATGCTCTCCATGTTCACCACTTGTACACTCCTGACACATGGCCGTCTCACATGGAGGACAGTAAAACTCCATGACCTAAGCAACAGGGAAAAGTGATGATTAGACTTAAATATGAGTCTAACTCTAAAACAGTGCTGGCCAGTTTGGTTCAGACTAAAATATCTTAACTACTGGAAAGACTGCCGTGAAACTGACAAACATTTGTGGTGTTCCACAAAATGAAAGCAAAAATACTAAGACGACTCCCTGACTTTACTTCTAATGCCATCACAAGGTTTACATTGATGAGTTGAGAATTAAATCTACAGTATTTTGCCATTTAGCATTAGGAAATATTGCTGTGAAATTAAAAAATTATTCATGGGGCTCCCCTGAGCACTATAACTACTTCCTCAGCAATACCGACTTTTGTATGTCTTATTCAGAGTGAAATATGTTAACACCATACTGCTGTTGTGCTGTACACAAATTAATAACTGCTTTAGGACTGATGATAATTTCCATTAGCTTCAAGTAAAGATGATGTGTAGAATACAGATCATAGTTGTTAAACATCATGATGATTGTTTAACAAGCATGTCTAACATGTTGGCTGATAAAGAGAAACTAATATAAAAATGCAGGCCTTAAGAGTATAGCTAACCTTCACAGCTGCCTTAGTGAAGTTTTTTTTTAATAGAGGGATGAACTTGAAAATATGTTGTCATATTATTTGTATTAAGCCTCATGAGGACACTTAACCACACAGTGTTTTGTACGCAAGTGGTAAGAAACAAGATGAGGGACGAGGAGAGCACAATGGGTACAGACTGGCTCTTACATTGCCTGCATGATTGGGGCAGGAGAGCAGCTGGCCTGCAGCCACAGCGGTGATGTTGTTGAGAGCAGTAGCCTCCTGGCTGCAGCTGCCTGGCTCCCGCTGCAGCACATCCATCAGGTTGGTGATGAAGAAGTTGTTCTGCAGAGCCGCCACACCTTTCTCCGGCAGGATCGAGGTCTGGCGGCACACTGGGCACGACAGTGTGAGGCTGTGGGCCGGGATATAGTTCTGCAAACACCTGGAGGTGCAGAGTGGCGGGTGGGGTATGGTGATAAGCATTTATGACTGATTACTCAGATTTTTCTTTATCCATAAAGTTTCTTGAGATACCATCTTATTTCCTCTGTTTATATACCAGAATTCAAGAATTCCAAAATCTATTGGGTTGCCTTCAGATAAGTGACCTTTAAGTCTGTGGACAACAGGGAGAGAATCTGGTCTTTTTTCTCTATTTAGTGGTTAAAATTTTTAACAGTTCAGAGGCAGTTTACAGTAGCACTTGAAACTAAATAAGCAGATGTTTATCTACACTTGTACAGTCTATTGTAATCAGGCAGAATAACACAGACATAAAGATAACAGCTCATAATGTTCAGTTTTATTGACTGTGAATTTGCTGAGTTTGTTGCTCAAGTCTACAACATGATTAGGGGTATTTTTTATCCTCTGCATTCTTTTGCTCTGCATTCAAGATGATTGGGTGATGTATTGTAGAGGTTTCAATCTTGAAAATTTCTGAAATGTATTAAAATAATAGAAGTACAGAACAAAGTTAAGAGGCTGCATCCACAAAACATCCAGCTTCTGCCAACGTCACACATGACAATGACATCTGTGCAATTAAAAGTTTCTACATAAAGCAGATAAGAGAAATCTGTCTTTTAATCAATTCTGCTAATGTTACACTCATCCAGCAAAGCTCAATAAAGCTCTTAATATGCTGAGTATACTGGAAGTTTTCAAAAAGGATCAAAGATGTAATTATGAGCTATCTGGTTCTTGTCATTGAGATTTACAGTAATTCCATTTTGCATTGTGTGCTGTGACTGCACCTGATGTGACTTTTTTTGTGGGTCTTAAAACCCCATCTAGGGAGAGGCAGGCACTAGCTTGTTAGTCTGTAACAATGGATCATGCTACTGGACTGGATGGCTTTAGATTGTACATGTGCACTTGATGCAGCAGTAAGTCAGTTTAAAACAACATCAAATCCTTTATGAGAAAAAAGAAGAAGAGAACGATAGATAAGGCCTGTCAGCCACTGAGGAGCTAACATTATATTACATATCAAAAATTAATTTAGTCTGGGTTTTCTTTTACAGTCATATTACGGTTAAATATAGAACTAGGTAAGTGCTATCTGGCAGATAAGGGAAATTAAGTCCCAGAACAGAAACATGGACAAAGCTAAAATAATTTCAACCATAATTCCACAGGAAATGTGATCTAATCAGGTTTAAAATAAAAAAAGAGAAATAAGTCATTTTAGTGTGTACTAAACAGTAATATAAAACAAATATTAAACTATTGTCAACTGTTGATCAACCATTCTTCATAAACAACAAATAAAAACCAAGTCAAGAACTGAAATGCAGGTGGTGACATTATGTTCAAGGTAAAAAAAAAACAAACAAAAGATGTAACAGTACTCCACCATCCTGTTCTCTCAAGAAACATACAAATCATACATTTGAATCTGAAGGTTGCTGTTTCAAACATTACACTTTATTAAAGAAGGAAACGTGAACACTTACCTCTCACAGAAGGTGTGCAGGCAGGGCAGGACTTTAGGGTTTTCGTAGCGGTCCAGACATATGCTGCAGATCAAGAACTGCTTGTCAATCTGGCGGACCACGGGGCTAGGAATAGTGGAGCCTTCAGTGGCCATCCTAAAATTCTGGCGTAGAGGTCCCTCTTCCTCTTACTCTGCACCCTGCACAGTGGCACAGAAGGAGGAAAAGACCAGTGACGATATGAAATATAATCAAAGACACAATGTTGACCCGTGGAAGTGAGTGGAAACCTCAAGATCAAAGATTGACATCAGAATAGGGCAGAACAGCTTTTTCCTTCCACCCCCCACTGAGAGAGGAAATGCCAAAAGCACAAACAGTAGCATCAATCAGTGCTTGTGGTTATGGGCTTTAACAAAAACTCACAAACAGTGAAGTATTCAGATTGGAAAGAGTGACTGTAAACATCGCCTCAATCAGCAGGTCAGGAGGACATGACCAGCAGTTAGATATAAAGTATTTCCTGGTTAGTGAGATAAATACATTTACATACAGTTGCTTTTTTTTTTAACCTGGAAAAATCAACATCTGTGAGTGTGAGAGATCAAACTGCATGATGCATCATGTTTTCTGCATCAAATGTTTAGGAAAGTGCCAACTATTGTATCTGATTCTGAAAAATTCCCAATAAAGTTGATGTCCACTGTAGTTTTAATTCTAAAACTGGCACAGTAAAAGTTAGAGCATCTATATGAGCTGCAGCGGTGCTGAGTGTTTGTCAGAGAAGGCAATTTAAGTGATAATTATCTGATTATGAAGTGAAAGCAAAGCACTCGGACCACATCAGTGAGAAACGCTGCACTGATACTAGCAACATTTACAGTGATGATTCATGATTCTGCTGATGTCTGATGTGCCTTTCAATTTTATCAGAAACATCTTTTAATGGTGTAATTGTTTTCTGTCTGATATGTCTGTAACACTGTCAACTTGGACACATAAAGTGTACCAGTGCTTTTATTGTCTCTTCACTTTGAAGACAGCCACAGAAACAGGCCACCTGTGCTGCTGAGGAAACCCTGGAGGACTGTGCTTCTTTCTATGGTACATGTTCTCTTTCCCTCTCCCTCTTCTATTATAATTCCATCTCTCTCTCTCTCTCTCTCCCGTACATCCCCTGAGGCTGTGCCTGAAAAGTGTGTGTGGAGATTGAACTGCGGCTATGATGAAGCTGTCGAGCTGTCAACGTGCTCCATGGCTGATATTTATTGTGTTTGCTGTCAGCTGCCAAACAGTGGTGATGTCGAGCGGGTCAGCCCACTTTCACACAGCAGCGCTTGTGTTTAAAACTAGAAATTACTGTAAAAGGAGAATTAGGTCTTGAACAAAACCTCAACAAGCTGTTTACAGTCTCGACAAGCATTTGACCAGTCCAAAACCAGCTTCAGAGGCCACATTCATAAATGTCTCAATACATAAAAGGAAAGGAAATCATCCACATTTGTGAAAGTTGAATGTACATAGTGTACGCCAGCACAGACATGCACTAGCACAGTTGACAGATCTCCCAGTTGTGGGTTAATAACTTCCCAGCTTCGGAGGGTCAGAAGAAACAGATGAACAGAGCCCCCAATATGGGTCTGACTGTAAAACTAAAACTAAATCCTTTTGTTGCAGCCACAACAGCACAACAAAAGCAGCCTCGTTGCTGACAGTGCACAAGTTCGCAGCAGCCACACATTTCACTACTCTTACATAATCAGATCCACACCAGCTACACAGATTAACTCCTGCTGGATCGAGCTGTCATCTAATACACACTGGATGCTACACATGAAAAAATTTAATATTATTTGACAGGTTTGCACTAACTCTTTCTCATTTTACCTTTTCCAACGTAGTGAATAGGTATCATCTGAGAAGAGCGGCAGATATTCCAAACCTAATATCATGAATGTTATGCTGTGATGACTTACAGTGCTGCATCTCTGGACCGATCAACTAGCGTCATCCAGTCCTGCGTACAGAAACACGCGCACACAAAAAAAAAAAAAAATAAAAAAAAACCCAAGATCTCTCTAAACCTGTCTTTAGGTCATGTCTGTCCTGTCCAACATCCAGGAGCCAAAACAAGAGACAATAAACTGTATGTGAGCAACACAGCTCCTCCACGTGCACGTACAAACACACACACACACACATACATGTGAGCAAAGTTGAGGATGGGTGATTCATCCAGATCGTGTTTCAGTTTTTACATCATCTCTTCCCCTCCCTCTCCCACCACTTCCTCTCCTCCCATCACTTGCGGTCTTTGCTAAGTCTGTGTCATCCATTCACCCTACCCCTAAATGCTGGCTCACTGCAGTGCAGGGAGCATGTGCAGCATCAGGAATATGTGAGCGAGTATTGGCTGATGGCTGGTGATCTAACAGACCAGCCGATGGAATCAAAGGCAGAGGGATCTTTCCCAGTGCAGATGTGTGTACGTGCTGCTGACTCACTGTACACATGGACGAAAATAAACAGAGGTAAAGTATGATGAAAGGGAGGGAAGATGAAAGATTTAAAGCATGAGAAAATTGAATCTTCCTTCATATTCTGCACTGCAACACACCAACTATACACACATTTCACTGCATCACAGCATACAGTAGGTCATTTAGACCAGGACTCATTGATAAAGTATGTTGTTATTTCTTTATTAGTTCTTGACGACAGTAAAATCATGAAGGCTTCCTGTGGGTCTCTGAATTTCAGCATTAGAGAGGTCCTACAGTAGTGCATCTGCTCCACCATCTGGGTGATTACACAAACTCTACAAAGAACGGAAACTACAAAGAGACGCTTGATCCCTCAGACAACAGTTCAACACTGACCACTCAATTTTTGAATAAAGCTCCTACAGTAGATTTTAACTCATTACTTTCTGCGTGTGATTCCATGTACTCTCATGTAAATCATTCATGTCAGTTTGTTGTCTTTAGGCCAGTCCCACATCTCACATCAGGTTTGTTTAGTGACTTTAACAGGTCCAGTGTCGTGTTCATTGTTTAGACAAAAACAGTCTGTGTGTCATACTGAATTTTTTCTGGTAAGATTAAGAACATGGACATTATTTTATTGCATAGCTGGCTTGTTAAGTTGAGATGTAACGGCAGGAACATTGTGACAAGCAGAGATCAGCTCAAAGCAGCTACATTAACTGATGCCACTACAGAATTAATAATGACAATATTTCTTTGATTGCCATTAACAGCTGCTGTCAGAGCTTGACCGGAAACTAGGAAGATTATGCCTATTGATTCTCAATGGGACAATGCGAAACAAGACAAAATAACTTTCTCTACCCAAAGTCAGCATGATGACAATGTCAGGCTGAATGAAAGTGAAGGTGAGGTGAAAGTAATTTAATCTGATTACTGGGCTCATTTGTCATGTTTCCATCAATTACCTTTTTTTAACCATCAAACATGTCACGCAGAAAAAACAATTAAATACAATGTGTTTTGTCTGTTATATCTTCAACTGACAACATGCATAGTTTGAATTCGGGCCAATGATCAAGTCTGCTGAGAATTAAGACCAGTTGAGGAGAGATGATATCAAACAAAACACAGTGATGGGGATTTCCAAAGTTGTGGATGGCCGCCCCCCCCTGAGCCTGGTTCTGCTCGAGGTTTCTGCCTCTTAAAGGAGGTTTTTCCTTGCCACTGGTGCCAGTGCCTGCTCATCGGGGGATCTGTTAGGTCTCTTTAAATAAATTTATAAAGAATTCGGTCTAGACCTGCTCTATATGTAAAGTGCCTTGGTGTAACTTTGTTATGATTTGGCGCTATACAAATAAATCTGAAAGATATCGGAATCTTAACATCTTTTAACAGTGCCAAGACTTTTCAAGTTTAACTCGGCTTAAACTCTCTGTAAATAACAGTGATGAAGAATAGGGAAATCCAGATTTCTACCCATTCTATTGTTCCATCAAAAAAAAAAAATGACACCAATTGAACTTAAGAGTTCTTTCACGTAGAGCATTATGCCAGGCAGCTCCAAGGCTGTGGCAGTGATCTCATCTCAGCTTCTGCCAAACTCAGCCATTTCTGAATCAGTCAGAGGCCGGAGACACAGAAAGGAAGAAAGGCCAATGTAACACTGTAGAAAGTCTATATTGAGTCTCTATTTTCAACAGCAGATGAAGACGCATTAATAAACATCATTATTGTGATTTTCTGAGACAGCAGACATAGGATCAATTTATTGTTGGTTCGGTTCTTTCTATAGACTCTGTTGACATTACAAATTGAGGGCAGGCTTTAAAAAAAAAAAAAAAACAACACACACATCTAAACATTAAAAACAATGATACTCCATCGCTCAACTACTGATCAAAATGCCCACAGGGCACTTCTGATGAGTGGCTTTAGAAGTTGCCTTCAATTTGGATAATGCAAACTTCACATCCCTTCCTGTGACAAACAGCACACCTCGTCATTGCTTTGTTTCTGCTATGAGTCCAATGGGAGAAAAAAACAAAAAGCAAGACATGCTACTCTCCCAACCCATTATCCAACAGATAAAATCAACTTCAACTAAAGCTGAAAACACACTGTTGTATGTTGACATTCTCCGATCATTTCCACTCACCAGCACGATTAGGAAACAGCTTTTCATGCAGTTGTCCTAAGTGTGTTTTAGGTTTTTGTTCACACAGTGGCTGCAGCAGATTGTGTGCTTCTCTGGGTTTTCCTCTGTCGTCCATCCCACAGCTCTTTCCAGAGCACCAGACTCAGCTGTTTTTAATCGTCTCACTCTGTTTCCAAACACACCAGTACAAAATGCCGCGTCACCCTGCACAATGACGCCGCTGCTCAGTCACAATGACCACCGTGTGAACAACCATGGCAAAGGCAAACAGGTGAATATACGCACAAACCTCACAGCACTGGGGACTCACTTCACCTGCACGTTATTGGGAGTTTCATTATGTTTTTTTTTTTTTTTTTTTTTTTTTAAATCGAGGAATCATTTGTTTGTCGGGTCAGAGTGCAGTCACATGGAGGACTTACCTTCATGTTGGATTACAGTTTATTGCTGTGTGTTTACTGCCCAGCCACTTTATTTTACATCAGGAATTTTATTATATATAATCATGTTTTAAAGACATTTTAATTGCTGTCAAACATACACCATTATCTTGATTGTACTTTATTTGGCTAAACTACATTTTGTCCAAAGTCCAACTCACATAAACACTTGACATTTTCCAAAATCCAGTTGTAATGTTTGCTTCCAAATCAAATGAGGTCAGAGCTGAATCAGAGCTGAACCATAATGAGCAGAAACAGGGCTAAAAAGTAAACTATCCAAATCTCAGAAATCCACCTATTGCCTATCATCATAGAGCGGCGACTGAAATAAGAAAGTTTTAACTTCAAAATGTTGTCAGTGTCAGTCAGGTATAAATGTTGAATCAGTTTTGCAAAACCAGCCATCTGTAATGCCCTTTGGATGGCCCATAATGCTCCATTAATCACCTCTTGGCTGCAGCTCCCTACTTAGCAGACATGTGAGTGGCATCATGGCTCTCATGCAACTCTCACAAAGTGATTTATCTTTTTACATTTTACATTTTACATTTTAAATGCTCTGAAACCCCCCTCAGAAAACAAAAAGAAAAATGGCTTCTGACTGAATGAGGAAACCCACGTCAATGCATTACTCCACTGCTTGCTATCCATTCTGGGGACACAAGATAAGCCCAATATTACTCTTTCAGTTGCTGGCAGGAACCTCACAGCCAGATTACTCACTTTAGCCTGACAGAGCACTAAAAAGGACCTGACGCCTTTAACTGGTAGCATTATCCCATTCATCATGGCCTGCATCACCATAATGAGCATTTATAGTAAAAGAGACACAAATGGTTGCCCACTTTGCTACCCGTCAACAGCTCATACATGTTCATTATGTCTGGAGGGCAATAATCAAAGGATGATCACATGGGCAGGACTGCTGCTGCAGAAAAATTTAATTCTTATCTTTACATGACTTGTGCAATCAGACACTTTTATTTGTTGCTACAGAGGGTGACACATGGAACCACTCCTGTGTTAATCTAAAACATCCACTGGGCGCAGGGTGATGTGAGATTACAAGGACAGAGCACGCCTCCAGCCTGAACATCCCCTCTATAACAAACACATACACCTCCTCCTCAAAAAGTATAGACCACAAGCAGCAGCTTTTAAAATTACCACTGATTAACGTGCACAGATTTGTACATTTATCAAACAAAAAAAGAAAACAAAGTAATATTACATGGGCAATGTGAAGGGTCATTTCAGTTTTTCAATTAATAATAATTTCTTTTGAGAGTTGTGCATTTCTAATGTTTGGGGGGGTTAGGGTTAGGGTTGGGGGGGGCATTTTTGAAAGGTCTGATCACATTTAAAGCCACAGAAAGAAGGTTGTTCTCGGAATAAATAAAGAAACTATGTCCTTGTGTTGCCTGGCTATATATCTGCCAACAATGTATCTGGTGGCAAAAGATAAGACAAGGCTGCATCTACTTCAGTGTGTGGATGTCAACTACTGACTTCAAATGGATGTCTACAGATGTGTCAATGTAAGGCCGTTGGAAACTGTCCATGCAGCACATCTGTCAGCCAGAATCCATCAAACAAAAACATTGTGACTCACTATCCAGAGCAAACCTCTTCAGTAAAACAGTTACAGCAGTAAACACTTCTAGTTTTTGATTAACTTGATCCTTAATCAAGGGCATGACACTGAACATATCAACATATCATAAGTCATATCAGCGGCAAATGAGACATAGTTAGAGTTTAGAGAGATGAAATTGGATTTTAAATATTGAAATGTCACCTGCTGATTCAGACCGGTATATGTAGAGGTCGCTGTATGTTGTACAGTGTAAAGCATGCGGGCACAAACTTTTAGGCCACATAGGTAAAGTTCACGTCCCTTTTTTCTCAACAGCACATGGGCATAACGTGCATTACACCTGCTACAGTTCGAGAAAAAGGACATGAAAGTCAAGTCACTATTTTCTTGGGAATATCCTGAGTCCACATATGGACAGAAAACTGCCTTAGAGACGAGTTTGCTGAGAATAAACACAAGTAGAACCTGTATTTCCAGAGTCTCCTCACATAGCTTTGGGGTAAGAACCTGGAAACATAGAAGCATCTTTTCATAAAAACCTTTCTCTCTAAAAGTCAGACAGACTGACCCAAAAACAACTTTTCAAAACGACTCTGCATGGCTTTCCTAAATCAACACCAGTACAGCGTTCCCCTTCATTGAATCATCCATTTATTTTCTTTTCACTTGTCTGTTTTCCATCCAATACTCACTCTTTCCGGCCCTCCTCTCCATCTTTAAAACCAAAACATCTCACTTACTTCAACTCCATGGCTTCCTTTGCTGGCCTCTCTCTGGGTGGTAAAAACAACGCTGCTCTCCTGTCACCTAATCCTTTTTCATGTCTCATGTATGTGTACTGTGTGCAGCGGCCAGAGAGCAAATGCACGTGAGAGGCCTGAGCTGCTGTTACAATAATCCAAACAGACTGACCGGGTGCCACTGGGCAAGCAGAGATGGAAGGGGGGAGGGCCCAACGTTGGTGAAGAGGAAGCAAACAGACCAATCAGAGGGTTGTAGAGAGGCCAGTGGGAGGGGGTCAGGTTTAAGGCTTGTGCTGCTCTTTAACCCCGGGGAGGGCAAGAGTCCCAGACTCCTGACGAGCACGGAGGAGAGACAAAGGAGTGGTGGAAGACGGGCGTCAGAGAGACAGGAGGAAGGGAAACAGGCCAAATTATGCAATTTATCAAGAACAATAAGTTTTTGTCAGTTACATGTTACTTTTTTTGTATTTTTTTACTGTCAGAAGGAAAAAAATATGAGGCTGAACCCCATGGGCAAATTTTTGTTTATCTGCTTTTCCCAGAGAGGCCCCAAGTGTACATGAACTCTACTTTTGTTGACATCAAGCTTGAATGACGACATTTTTTATCTATAAACTGCACTAAAGCAAAGCTGGTAAACAACACATAGAACCAATAAGAGCTCAACTTTACCCCCAACAAAATCACCAGGATGAGGATTAAACTACTGAACTAATTCTCTTATTTCTTAGTGTAAACACACGCATTCATGAGGATGGTTTAAAAATTACTGGGATAAATTAATGAATTAATGACACTTAAATGAGTTAAGTGCATCTCTACAGATAATGATATTAGATGATTAGTATTACATTTCCACAGACATGAATGATCTCTGAAAGATTAATATGTAACCCACATGCTGACTCATAATACCTCTGATGACACTTTATCCAGACTCTGGACATATTAGTATAACCGCCATATTTGTAGCTCTTTGTCTCTACATGAATTTTTTTGTTTTTTCACTCTGCATTACTGTCAGGCGAAACCACTGAGCCGCAACAACACATAGAAATGACCAATTTATGGACCACTGAATTGTATATTGCACAATTCATTTAGTTATTAGTTTACAATGAAAAGTCCAAAATCATTGGGGCTACACTACATCAACACACCATCTTTGGAGAGTGGAAGGAAACCGGAGTACCTGGAGGAAACCCATGCAGTCACAGGGAGAAACAGAAACGGAAAGCCCCAGGCCGGGAACCGAACCTACAGCCTTCTTGTTGTGGGGGCAACAGCACTAACAACTATGCCGCCAAGCTGGTTTCAACCATCTCTTATTGTGGTATTATTTACAGAGATCAAAAACATTTCCATCAAGAACAAGCACTTGGCAGCGTTTGCAGGACCAGACTCAGGGTGAACCACCATACCTATGTTTTGTCCGCCAAACATCAGTTAAAGTACAGTATTTATTAATGACAGTGTTTATTTTATTTTATTTTAAATGATCACATCTGCAGAGCTGAATTATATAAAAACCCACTGTTTTTTCTTCAAAATAAATTGGTAAATACATTAATTAGGCTTCGAGAGTCGATTTTGTGAGAAAATTTGACTTCCAATTGATAATTACAAATAATCAAAATTAATTATCTGGATGAAGTGTCTCATACTCCGTCAACACTATGAGGTTTAGCACTGTACTACTGCCGCGGGAGAGAAACACTTTGGTGATCCACGTTTTGTTTGACGGGTGCTTGTGTGGGAAATGCGAGGCCATGACCACAGCCGAGGAGAGTGCTGCAGGGAGGTAGAGGCCTTCTGGGGCTTGGTGGAGAAAGTCAGCCCAGGCTCCAAGCACCCGGGATTTGATGCTTGCTGTCTGAATCCCTCCAGGCCAGCACAAGTATGTTATGTTTAGGGCAGAAATAATGAATTCCTCTATTTAGATATTTTACTCTCTTTGTTACTTACATGTTCTATTTTCCATATTTCAACTAAAATAATTAAGTACATAATAATGCTGAATGTTCAGCAAATTTGTAAAACGCTATATTTCTCCGGCACAACCGGAGCCAGCTTCGGACAGCTGAGCTGAGGAGGCTGTGTGCACCGGAGGCACCGCACCTGGGTCTTACTTCAGCATCCCATGTTGAACTCCATCAGATCGGTCTAAAGTGCCATTTGTCGTAGCTGGTGCAGCCATGAAATGCCGTCTCTGCACAAAACACACCCAGGCAAGGAGGACAGCAACGTCTTTTTCCTGGTGGGAAACCTGTGGACTTGATGTCCTGACAGGCTGGAGTGTGTGCAACTTCCACAAACGCAATAATTTACTATGATAATGATAAATGAATGCAACATTATAGCTGTGACTGCTAACTAACTACTCCAACACTGAGTGATGGCAGAGCCTAGCATACTACTCCCTCTGCCTACGTCATATGACGCGTCTTAGTTTAAAACTGTTACTTTTTGGACTAAATTTGCGCTAAATTTGCGCTAAATTTGCACTCTTATTAACTCCATAAAAGAGTTTTTTTTAGACGAGATTATATATACACATCTAAAAAACTTAACCCGCAATATGCCCTTTAATGAAAGGCATTTCTAATATTGAGTATGCTGTACCAGATTACGTAAGATTGCACATTTATGGCTGGGTTTATGTAACGGTGAGGCTAAGTGAACTTTTAAACTGCTTCGGAGCAGCTCACTCCCCTCAGTTTGTTTCTTGAGGAGCAGAGAAAACTACAGCTGCAGCACAGTCAGTGCACTGCAGCATATGCAGCATTGACTGCACCACTCGCCACATCAGGCTCACACAATCTCACTTCACAATGACTGAAAATAGATTTAGAAAAATGGAAAAACAAGTTAAAGGAGAGGTTCAGAGTTTTGGGTAATACCAGGCTGTGAGTTGCTTTTCTAAGCAAATAAGGGTGGAGCCATATTGCAAAGCAAGAAAGGCTAAAAATGTAATAAATAGCATGTTATATCTTGTGTGATTAATCCATCTGCAAACCAAAAATTGTGGAGTTAAGCATTCCAACCATTTCTCAACCAGGTTTAGACATACACAGTCTTTGGATTGTTGCTTGAACATTGTAATCAATTGCTCATTAAAGTACTACCCACAATGCAACTTGTTCATCTGGACATTTTCGGTACAGATTCCACCTGTTTCCTGTTCCAAAGCTTAGTTCGGCCAATGAACTCCAATTCATAAGAATTTTGTAATCCACTGACTGGAACTGGGGAAGTTTTGTTTCACTGAAATATCCCGAAGAAGATAAACTGGATGTTTCTTATCTCTTCCAATTTCGCAATTTATAGGTCGCATATTTTGATGAACTTTTCTCCCATCAATACCCTTGTTAACTGGTCACCTTTTCACAGGAGACATTTTGATATCATATGACTGTGAGGTGAAACGGACCACATATATAATAGACCACTTAGCTCAGCTGCAGTGAAATGCAGTAGTTCATTCAGTTATTTGGTACAGGTCTGTGAGTTTGACAGATTAAAATCTATACTGTGAGAAGCTCCATTCAGTTTTAGGAGCTAAAGCTGCTATGAAATCATTCAGTCCCTCCATCTTTTAACATCTTTTAGCATGCGACCTGGATCCTTCTGACAGCAAACCTGCTCATGGACTAAATGTGAGTCTGTGCTGCTCCAAATCACAAAACCTCCATCCATCTGATCCATGACCTCCTGCCTGACTGCACTCATGTTCATTCAAGTTTCAGCAGATTTAAGACGCTGACACAAACATGATGCTGCAGCTCGTCCCGCTGCAGAGCCGCCTAAATGGATCAGTCAGATGGTGCACGTTCAGAAACGAGCCATCAAGACCGTCTGCTCCTGCACTTTAAATGATTGGATGTGTGCGTAATTTTGTATTGCAATCAAATCTAATTCTGCATTTTAAGAAAGCTCCTCTTGGTGTAAGTGTTAATCCGACTCCTGGATCTAATCGGGTGCCGACACTCAATCCTGAATAATGTTTCTCATTGAATGACACGCAGTGTGGTCGGATCACTCACCCGGAGGTTCCTGTCTGCCGGTGTGAAAACTACAATGACGTATGAGGATGATGTCAGGTGATCCTCACAGTCTCCCTCCCTGTCTTTAAGTGATCCAGATCTCTGCCGGTCCGGTCTGATCCTCAGCTGCGGCTTAACTGGGAGCCGCTTCCAGGCTCTTCCACCTCTTTTATTATTTCCGCCGACAATAAAAGGGGCAGGCAGCCATAGCAGTGGCAACAACAATAATAATAAAAAAATCTTCATCAATATTACATCCCCGTGTAAAAATAGCCTCAGTATCCATGCATTATTTCTATTTCTCCTCCACTGCAGTTATACAAGCAGTTTTGTGGTTTGGCAGCAAATATGGGAATCTGACATCCTTCATGTTTTACTCTCAACTTTAAACAAAGTGATACAATATTTTAAAACTATTACATTTTAAAACAATGCCTCTTGTTAAAATTGCACAGATTAGTTTATAAAATAAAATTAGCTCCCAAAAGATAAAATAAGAGGTTGAGCCCAATATCATGGCAGCAAAAAGAAGCTAAAACACTGATAGTAGGTTCAAATCAGCACTCAAACTTGTCAACGGGTTTGTAAAAGGGGTTCAGATTGGCTTGAATCCCTGCAGCTGGGTGCAGCTCTGTTCATGAGTTCACGATATATACAGATTATAGGCTGTGGTGTCCTGCCATGCTTCTTCACAACAGAACAGGGAACATGCTCTGATGAAACTACTGCTGACTTTTTTATATTGTAATAAGGCAACAAAAAACATAATCCCAAAGGTGAAACACGGGGCAGAAGGCATTGTGACTTGTTAAGCTTTGGTTTGGGTTTGACAGCACTGAGGGGAAAATGAGTCCCCAAGTTCATCCAGCAGGATAATGTGAGAGTGGCTGTCCACTTCCTGAAGATCAGGACCAGCTGGGTGATGCAGCAGGACCATGACCCAAAACATGCAAATAAATCTATAACAGAATGAGTTCTAAGTCCAGACTGTTATCTAGTAGAGATGCTGCGAAATGACCAGGATGGAGCCTTTCACATCAGACATCAGACACCCTCGACTACAGATTAATGGTGCTGAATGTTGTGCAGGTTCAATTAGCAGCTACACAAACAGTTTGTCTGAGGTTATAGGCACTGAGAAGAGGTCATGAAGCCCAAGAGTTAGTTTAATGTTTCCACCAGCACTGTTTAATGGGCACGTCCCCTGAGGGAAGAATAGATTACAAATGTGAAATCATCTTCAACAGACTGAGTTTGTCTACACTTCAGATCAAACCAAAATACTTTTTCTTTTTACTGTAAGAAAACTAAAATATTATATATGTTCTGAACGATTATGAATGCTGCCTGTAACTATGTGTAAAACTTTTCAGCAGCCCAGGCTCCTGCTGGGGCTCCTGATGGGATGTCCCACCACCAGTTGTAATTGTGGTTTCCAGTTGGGCCCCTCCCTTCATCTGAGGGAGGCTGTTGCCCTGACAACACTACATTATGCAGCAGCCCATGAAAGACCCTTTTCAGATTAAAAAATAAAAGAAAGAAAAGAACGGAAAGAAAAGAGAGAAACAGGTTATTTGCATTCCTTTTCCATTACTGATTTTGTGTGTTCGGGAAAAAAAGAAAAGGCGCAATAAGGTTTATTGTTTGGAGTGTAACAGAGGAGGGAGGGGGGATCCTGATACATCTAAAGGCCTCACAAGTATTTTGGAAAACTCGAGTATGTGCATGTGTGCACCACAGTAAACAGGCATCTGTTTAGCATTCAGTCCACAATCATGGACTTGGTGCAAAGATTCCAGTTTGTTTCACCATCAAACCTGTTTGTGAAATAATGCCACAGGTGCAGTGAGAAGTATTTGGGTGTTTTGGCAAAAGCCACAGGAAGCAAAGTATTCAAATATATACAAACTGTCACCCAAACAAAAGTATAGGATTGTAACTATTCTCAACAAGAATATGAAAAATAAAAGTTCCTAACATGCAAAAAGGCTATTCAGATGTTTATTGCAACACAAACTAAAGACACAACATTTTCCAGACGATGCAACTTTTCTTATTTTACAAGTTCATTAGCTTTTTTGTATGTAATTATAATTCTAAAGTAGAGTAGACAGTTATTGTACAGTCAATAAATCCAAACCACTTTCCAGTCCAGATTACAACACAACCTTTAAGGGAGTTCACTGTGCAGACACACAACAGCTCTCTGCACCGAAAGTAACAAAGTTCCTTATAGAACAGTCAAACCAAATTGAATCATTGCATCAAAGAAGCTACATGTGAGGACTAGAATTTGACTAGAAGCAAAGCCTAGTTGAAAAACAAGTACAGAATACTCAGATGAGAGTTTGATCACTTGACCATGAGTTGATGTGGCGCCGGTCACAGCTGCCTGCACCTGCTGCCACCATTAGTCCAATAGAGCGTGATGGGATTAGAAGAAACACTCAGTGAATGGCTGCTGAATAATTGACCACCTTCTTTTGTCTATTCATGTTGTTTTGGTTGGACATAAGCAGAGGGCCAAATACCAATGAAAGGTTGATGTGGAAATGATAATGATGAAGCTTTTACGGAGTGAAACAGTGATTAGAAAGTATGTGTGTAAATATACAGCCATGACCAGTTTCAAGCTACAGTACAGCAAATGAGGCATTATTGGATGTTATGCTGAAATTTAGCCAGAGACCCAAAAGATAAAGCAGGCGTGCTTTGTTTTGTCATAAATCTGCTCTGCTTGTGGTAGTGCAAGATTCGTTCAAACAGGAAAACATCCATCCTTTGTCTGTCCTGCTTATCAACCAGAGTGGCCTGACATATAGAGACAAACAGAGACAAACCCACCACCCACAATTTATAGTCAGCATGTATTCTAAACACTTTGTTGGTGGGAAGAAGCTGGAGTGGCCAGAGTATTCAGGCACTCTAGAAAATGTGCAAACTCCATTTGGGAAACAGATGCATACATGTGAATTGTCCATGACAACCAGATGCATTAAGAAACTGCAGTATCAAATAAATTATTATAAATCCTACAGTATCAAGTACATTTCCATTTACTGCTTCTGAGCAAGATGAGCAGCTCTGAAACTGATTGCATGAACCATGTGTGATGCAGGAGGTAGCACCTCAGTCATGAAAATTTAACGAATGTTAGTATGATGACTATTTGAATCAAATTTTTAAAAACAATGCCTGAAAAGTACAAGACAACAAGCTATAACACTTTTCCAGAACCTAAGACGATTTGTTTTATCCTTTGCTCACCAAAGATGAGACAGAAAATCTGTTAATTCTCAGGAAGTGGAGGTAGAAAATAATTGATCTGTTATCACAACAGTTGCGGATTCATTTTCGGTTGAGCAACTCATCGGATATTTGGTGTTTAAGCTCTGTTTAGCATTACAAAGTAACATAAGGACGGAGATGAAAGATTGCACTTCCGTGCTTTAAGAGAATGTGTAAAAAAAAAAGAAAAGAAAAGAAAAAGCTGTGTTTGTTGAATGGTGCTCACCCCATGTCTATTTCAGCGCCGTCTCCCTGCGTCCCTCAGACCATCGTCACATCATCCACAACAGCTCTCTGCTGTCAGGTAGGACCTTTTCTCTACTCTACTGAAAAGAAATGTATTTTTTATTTTCCACTTTTTCTTCTATTTTTGTGCTGCAGTGTTTTATTGACACCTGGGCAGTTGTCTGCCTGGCTGTTAATCTCAGCAGTCCTCTGTTGACCTACTGCTAGTAATCCCTGTCGGAGAGTGAGTCTATGAAATCTGGGTGTGTTGTTTTTGTGCTGTAGAAGCTGCGGTGCATACATGTATTAGAATCTGAGTGACGCTGTGTCCTTTACAGCGACAGGAAGGAAGGTCACACCCAGTGACACTGTAGTAAAACACTATGTAGACTATCACCTGGGACTTAAAAGCAGAAGTACCATTGCTGACTGAAACAAACTATTTCCAAACCATTCATGTGAAATTCAGCAGATGATCATGAGCTGCTGTTTCAAACTGCTGCTGTAGTGACCATACACTCAGATTATGACTCACTTTTTCTTGGGATCATGTTGCAGAGACCTCCTTCCTGAGCAGAAATGCCATTGTTGTTTTTAAACCCAGTTGTCTTCTTCATGATGAGCAGGGGAACATCCTCGAGCTGCTATTTCATCCAGCAAAAAGGAAAAATTATAAAAACATGTAGGCTCTACTCAGTAGCTGTGGGGCCTGTCAGTACCTGCAGCAGAGTCAGAGGGAAAGTGAGGATCCTCCTTCAGATGTTCACTTGAGCTGCAGGATAAGGAGGGATTGAGGGGAACGTAATCCTTCACACATGACTACAGTAATTTTGATCCACAGATCAACGAGCCAAGTCACGAGCCACTCGACATCTAATGCCATACAGTACATCCTGCTTTGCCTGTACTGCTCAGTGATTCTAGGACAAGACTATACCTGTATGATAAGACTAAATACCAGACTGTGTGTGGTATTGGGCTAACTCTGAAACTCATTCCCTCTGAACTTATCTTTTTATTGATCATTACTGATTGATAGAGCTGAAAGCATCACATCTATTAATCATCTACAATGAGCATTTCAGAATTCAGAATTCTTGCATCCCACAGAGATTTCCTCAGCTCATGGTCTCTGTTATCTGGTCCATTCTGTAGACCTTCACTCTGCTCCTGGAAAAACCTTTATGATTAGAACACTTTGCAGCAAAAAAGGGAGTTCACATCTCATTTATATCAGTATGATGAGCAGATTTGATGATGGTGCTTTTGCGCTGATAAAGAAATCAAGATAAAATCTGACCTGAGTTAAATAAATGAAGCTGACAATAGGAAGCATTGCATGCTATCCTAAAATATATTGAAAATATGAATTTCATGTGTTGAAAACAAACCAGACTGATGATTACTGATGGCTCCGCTATGTTTTTCTCCTGATTCTGCGTGTTTCCTTGTAAGAGCTGAACCTCATTCAAAGTTGAGTATTGAAAAATTTGTTACAGAAAAAAAGGATGCAATGATATCGAGGAACAGACTGATGAACCAATGTACTCTGCTGCACTCTAGTGGTGTAAATGCAGAGGCGGGACAAACTGCTTTCACTGGTTGTCACTGTGACTGTTTCGTGTTTAAATTCAGCCCGACATGAAGGATAAATTGACATTACAGCCAAAAAAGATTGTATTTTAAGTGTTTAGATTTATTTTTAATAAATTCAAATTAATTCATTTTAACCACTACACCGATTTAAAGAATTTTCCTTCAGTGATTTCATTGTGCAGCTTCTATTACTTAGAAGAAAAGGAAGAAGAAGAATTACTCAGAGAAGCCAGAAGTGTTCAGTTTACACAGCAAGTGATTTTATTCATTTGTTTGACATTGTCATCAGAAATATAAACAGAGTTAGGATCATGATTTGCAGCCCTGTGGTCTAGTGATCAGATGATCATTTGCTCGACACAGCGATCAGTCTTTCAGATGTTTGTTTTTTTTTCATCATGAGACTTCAGATTGTAAAAGATCAAGCAGAGCAACGCTACCTGTTTCAACATGTGTGAAAAGTACAGCTCAAACCACATTCTCCTCACAAACAATCACATCAGAGTAAAAAAAAAACCCAAACAAACAAAAAATCCTCCACAGCTCTGTTATTCCTTCATTCCTATCTGTGTACAAAAACTGATGCCAGAACGAGACACATGAATCACTTGGTGAGAGATAAATTGAGACAGCTATAAAGATATAAAAACATTTATCCTAAATATGAAATCACATAAGAACAGGTTTGTGAGTTGAAATGGCGCACACACACACACACACACACACACACAGTTTAACTTGACAAAAGTTTGTGGACGGCGCTGACCTTTTGGTTTACAAGGCCGGAGTCAGTATCTGTGATTGCTGTTTGTACTGTTCCCGTGGAAACCATCCACTAACAGGGACATCATGGTGAAAAGGGCAAGTAAGAATTCAAATTCCACTGCAGCTCCACCGCTGCACGCCACTGTGATTTAATGTAAAGGGCAGTCATTGTCTTACTCAGGGCCGTTAAAACACAAAGGAGGAGGCTCAGGAAAGAAGCAGAAAGCACAAGATTGGGATGTATTGTGTTTAACTCAGGAGGCAGTAGCTCAAGTTTCAGAACTGTTAGTGTGTCGTCTTCTTTTTTCTTTTTTCTTTTTGAACGGCCCAATTCATGATGCTAATGAAAGAAATGCTATCAGGAAACAGGTTTCTACAGGAAGATGCCTATTTAATTATCTTGAACCTGAACTGGAGGTTACATGACAAGCTCCTCTGTCGCTTTTAGCACTTCTGTTCACAAATTCAGGAATTAATTTTATGAGAAACTGAGCAATATGGGCAACCTGATGAGCTGTGGTCAATATTCATTAACGATTTAAAGGGCTATTACTTTGGAGCTCGAGGGGGATTATTTTGCTGTGATGCCAGCACTGTGAGTTAAATCTAATCAAAACACAACCACATGGTCCTGATGGAGTTTCTTAGCTTTTACTTTAATTGTAGCTGAGCTCCATCACTTACATTTTACAGGGTCTGAACTAAATGTCACACACACAGCGGCTTGTCACACTGGGCCTTTTGTGTTGTCGCTCCGTCAACTTCATTTGCATCACAGGGAACAGGAAGACACCCAAAGCATGTCCACACATTGCAGGTCAGGACTCTGTTATCAGTGCTTGGACCTCTTTAAAATATCTGGCTCTCCCCAGCTCTGGCTACTACTTGATTTTTGATGCTATGTAAACATATTGATAGTCAGAAAAATACTATGTCTTTACACTATTTACAAAGTGAGTCACTGTTTCTGTCTGGTGTGATGGAATATAGGAGAAGTTTCTACACTCCAGAAGTTTGTACTGGTGATGGATCAGCTACAGTAAGCTTTAAGGCAATGCACTACAGTGAATGTTGTTGCCATCAAGGCAATGGCACAATGCAGGTTGAAAGGCAAGAGGTGTGAGATGGTCAACAGGGCTGAATTTAGCCTCAGTTTGTGCCTTTTCTTTATTAGCAATCACATGCAAATCGCTGACCTACAGCACGCCTCAGTGTCGAAGCTCAGACATGCCGCTATTTTGAAGGTTCCTCCAGAAACATCAATGCATCTGGATGAAAATGTATTCACTTTTACATTTCCTTTTGCAGTGGCTGGAAATTGAAGACATCCCCCCTTTTTTGGACATCATAAAAACATTTTGAATAGAAATGTAAAATAATGGAATCCTCACAAATTTGACAAATACTAATCAGTACTAAATCAGTAATGATGTTCCTCTGTGAACAAATCGAGCAGATACAAGAGCACTTTGCAGGAAACAATGTTGTAGCTGGAGAAATAGATTAAATTCTATCTATTTTTTACAGTGAAAGTACTAAAGTTACTAATTACAGAGGAATATTCTCAAAGACAAAGACAGTAACTGGACATCCTGAATCCCTGTGATCAGGTTGAAATATCAATTAGTGCTGTTTGTATATATTAGCTTTAAATTTGATATTATTTTACACTTCCACAAAAAATAACGAGTTAATTGTTATTTCTGACCAGCTGCACATTAAAGAAAAAAAAATCATTAAAAAAAACCCCCACAAAAGCAGCACTTCGTTGGATTTTTTTTAAAGAGATCAGCGGCGGTTTCTTTGTCATTGTGACTAACTGTGGCTTGAATGTAAAGGTAACATGTAAGAGGCACAAACTGAAGCTAAGCAAAATCATGACCACTTAGCACTATTGTTGCAGGCCTGGAGAAAATCTGATCAGACATTCACAGTAGAAAAATTCGATCGTATGACTGATGTGTTGTTTCAGATGCATTCAATGCTTTTCCTTTAAAGCAGTGGCATTGATCAATTGTCACCCTACAGTGTCTAGGAAACGTGTCCTTCGTGCACATCTACTCCAAAACATCATGGAGGAGTCCTACAGCATTTACAAACTACTAAGACAAACACACACAAGGGACGAGAAGTACAACATTTGTTACACACTGTGAGCATATAATCTGTGATTTTATATATGTTGTAGTATTAATATACCAGGGATTTGTAAAAAGTGACGTTGCAGTTATTTAAACCAGAAGATCAGAGTTTGTCCACATCTTCATCATGCAGAACCAAAGAATAAATTCTACTTCATCTTCTGGTACAAGGCCACTGCAAATTTTCTGAGGTATCAAGCAAACGGAACCATAAAGCAAACAGCGGTTCTCTACAGGAGTAGACGGCAAATGGAAAATCACCGTAAGAGCAGCAAGGTAAGGTACAACAAATCTTGTAACCCTGAATCAAATGGACACTGAAACTCAGTTTCAATTTGTCAGAGCTAATTAGCAGCACTGAATAGAGAGTAATGTTCAATGTCAACATCACTACTGACACTAGCACATACGCTACACAGACAGCTAAGCAGGCAAAAAGGCTCCAGTGTAAAAACACCAGTTTGCCATTTGTCAGTTTAGTTAATCACCCCCACCTCCCCATTGTGAACAATAGCTTTTTTGTATGAATCAATTGTAACATGTGGAGAAGTTCATTGCACCTTGTGCTTTGCAAATCATAAACCTGATCCAGAGTCAGCTACTGGAGGAAGGTGACAAGGTCAGATCCAGGTTTTTGCCTCTCATAAGAGGAGAAGTCAGAACTGTGGACGGAAATGAGGAATGAATATCAACATACACCGAGCTCACGGAGAAAGTCTTTCCCCAGGTTTGTTTTATTTCCAGCTTGGTTTAGCATTTCTGCTGGCTGTCATCGACTTCTCAGAAAAGCTACTAGTCTTACGGATTTCCTCACGCGTTGGGGGGGGGGTCTCACTGCGATAGGTGCTTCGACTGGCAGCCTTCACGCTTTGCACTCGTCGCAGGTTGGTCCCCTGGGTCCTTTCCTCACTGGTGTGGGCCGACGGTAGTGTCTTGTTCTGTTTCACAGATGGCTGTCGAGCCATGAGCGAAGGGCTGCGGGATGGGGTGGTAGGGACGGATGGGGGTCCTAACTCCTTCTTGGTCCTGGAGGACGAAGATACAGTGTTACGGGCGAAGCTGGGGATGTCTGAAGGGTTCTTTGTGCTGGGTGTGTGTGAGCTGCTGTTTTCAGAGGAAGCTCCACCCTGGGCCTGGGCCAGGGCTCTCATGGTGGAGCGGCACATCTTCTCCTCAGGAACAGGCTTGGGGATGTTCCTCAGTGGTTTGGCGCTCGGCTTGTGGATAGATGCCTTCCTCGGGGTCAAATCACGTGCCCATCTTGAAAGACTGCCAGTAAGGCTACTTCCCCTCTGAGCTTTTGACTCATCAGGTGGTAAACTTGAGTGTCGGGGAGGTCTTGTTGTCTTCTCGCTCCTCCCCCTCGCCGGGGTGCTCTGATCTCGGGGAGGCCGATGTGACTCTCCACCATCATGCACCAAAGCCCTCTCTGTGTTCTTGGTGCTACCTGTCCTCGAAAGTTTGCTAATGGGCACAACTTTCCGCATGCTCTGATTCTCACTGCAGGTCAGCGTTCGCACACTGCGACCTCCACCAACCTTTGTCACCTTGTTAGCTTTATTTTTTGCATGTGCTGGTTTTCTGCTGCTTCTCTGCACCTCGTTCTCTGCGCCTTGTTTTCCCTCTGCAGTGTCGCAGCTCTCTGTGTCCCACTCTTCTGTGGTCGTGGATGGGGCCATAGATGTCGCGTCCACAGATTGTGGTACAGAAAGCTCACTGGTTGATACCAACTGGTCGTTGGGAGACATGGACTCCAGATTGGAAGACAGAGAACTTGCATTTTGTTGGCTCTCCTGATCCTTATTGCAGTCTGCCAGTCTAAAGTGGAGTCCTTCTTTTGTTAGAGATGAGCTTTCCGCCTCAGAATAATCCAAAGCCACAGAGCAGTCAGTTTCTGTGCAGTCGAGGATATACAACACTGGCTTCTTGTTGGACACAGAGGTATCTAGCGGAAGGGGAGTATCACAGGTTGTTGATGAAACTGTGCTGTTGTCCTCTTCTTCCTTTTCAGGAGAAGACCCAGTCTCTGTAGGAGGATCTATTTTATCTTCCCATGCTATCTTGAGCTCTACTGCTGTTTCTAAAAGTTTATCACCTGGAAAGTTGTTCAGGTTTTTGGGAGGTGACTGTTCTTTCTTTTCCAAATCTGTCACCGTGACATCCCCCTGGTTGACAAAGTGCATATGACTGGTGTTATTGTTTGGACTCGGGAGCTCAAAAGCTTGAGGTCCTTGAACTAAAGTATGCTTCTCCACACTTACATTCATGTGGCCGGTGAATGTTGGGTTGGGAAGATGGGGAGGTTTCTGAAAGACACAAAAAGGCCGAGGCAGGACGCTACCCTCGGATACAGATGAGTAATTGTTGTTGTTGTTGTATGGATCCTCATTATTGTTTAACCCAGGGGAGGAAAACCTGGCCAGAGGGCTGATGGGTTCAGTTTCTGCACATGGAGACGTCACCTGTCTGCCGCAGCCTAATTCGCGGTTGTCGTCTTGGGCTAAGATCCACGGGGTCGTCCTGCGCTGCACAGCGCGTCCGGACCGAGGTAGGCTGTTAAACTTGGAATAGTCAGTGGGATTCCCAGAACCTCCAAAGAGCTCAAGGTATCCCTGGAGTTCGCGGTCTGCTATGGAGGTCATTGTGTGACGGTGGCGGCGGGCACTGGCAGAACGTCCCAGCAGGCTGTGGGGACTCTGAGACCTCTGCTGGAGGAAGTCCATCAGGCCTTCCTTAGTGAGCATCTCCACGTCGTTCTCGCTGCTGCTGCGACTGAATCCCCCACTCTGATTTGCACATGCCCACGCAAAACGCTTCTCCTCCAGCTCTCGTAGACGACGCTGTCTGGCTGCTTCCTTCAGCTCCCGGTCAGCGTTGTCCTAAGAGAAAGACAAAGTGGGTAAAGTAGAGACAGATGTGAAAAACACAATTACAGACTAATAGTTAATCAGAGGAGACGCAGTTCAAAGATTTTGTTTTCTCATGGACCATTTTCTATCAGCTGTAGAGTAAGTTCACCACAGAAACAACTTGGGTACAGTTTGCTCCATGCAGATAAATTTTTGTTTGTTTGAGGCAACACAACAGCTAAAACAATGATTTATCCTTGCGGTATTGGTTTTTAAAAAATTGCACTTTACATCAATATAATCTTTAACATCACAAGGAAGAATTTGTTGTGAAAATAGTGAAAAGTTTATCTGTTATCTACAAATATCAAAAATGTAGTGCTCTGTGCGATTCACTCATCACTACAAAGTCCTTCACTCTAATCCAACAGACCCTGAAGTTAAAAAAAGTTCAAATAAACCACTTAATTTGGAGTTTGAGTCAAATGCGAATTGACACAAAATGTTGATAATATAATAATAATGATCCTCATTGGACAAAAGCTGAGTCAGACTGAAGCCTACGGTTCTCCTGGCTGCGAGACAATTTTTCCTTGGTAGACAAAAAAGTTGAGATTAAAGGTTGATTAATTTAACGGTTCTTTCTTTCCCAACTAAAGTTGCCTTATGTTGTGTAACTGTCTATCTTTTTTTCTGCTGCTGCCATGATTCCAGAACTCCACAATCAAGTGATTTTCAGTTTCATTACTGTTATAGCTCCTTGACTCAAACCAACCTTGACTGCTTTCTTGAACTTGATGCAAAAGTCTTGAAAGATGCGGAAACACTCGTCTAGCTTGAACGTGTCCTTGTCTTCACAAAAGAAATCGATGAGAGTGTTTCCCTCTTTGCGCAGATCCAGCCTACGTCGCTTCAGATCCTGGAGAGTCCGTGCTGAACTCTGAGAGAGGTCGTTTCACACACACACACACACACACACACATTTCTGAATTAGAAACACTTTTGAGGATGTCCATATCTATCCCACTTCCCACATCCCGCAGCACCAGAGATGCAAAAAGGACTGAATCCAACTATGTCCTTGTCTATGTGTGTGTGTGTGTGTGTGTCCGTCCGTTTGTGTGCAAAGTATTACATAACTGCTGCTGCCTCACCTGCAGAAAGGGCTCCAGCTGCTGCAGTAGCTCCTGGTCTCCTTGAACCTTTTCCTCCAGGGTTTTAATCCGGACATATAAAGAGGAAAACTCCATTTCGATGTTTTCCACTGAGATCCTACAGGAGGGGTAGAAAAGTAAAAACATGCTGAAAGACTATTTCTCTTTTTGCATGATAATAAATAGTTTAGCTGACTGCTAATTGTGTTGTTTTTTTTTTTTTTAATAATACTGGTAAGCCTGACAGACAACAGTTTGCTGAATATACTGCCAGACTGTAAACTGTTAAAGGTGAAGATGAACCTGCTGTGAGAAATGGTTTGTAATATCCTAAGGGGCTGGGAGCGGGATGAAGAAGAGGAGGAGTAGTCTTGGCTGCGCTGACTTTGAAACACAGATGACCTTGTGAAGCTGACAGAGCCTGACAGCCATCCAGAGCTACACTGCGCCCAGAATGAGTCGTCAGCTTGAGTAATGAAGCGTGAACTGTTAAAACTTTATTCACACAATCCAGTACTGTACATTTTAACATATTCATGACATATACAGTATGTTGCTGTATATGTTATTTTGTTAAAAACCAGCTTACTTTAGTGTAATATTTTACCTTATGATCATGTATAATATCCCACTGAGAAATAACGGATATGTATGTTTGAATCTTTAAATTGGGGCGAATAATTTTTTCCATATTATTTATTATTACAGTATGGATGCATTAATAATGCAGTCTGAGCTTTATAATGAGGGACCAAATGAAGTTTTCTGCTGGAGCGCTTAACGCCAACCACCCTGCTGCTCACACCCCTCTGATCCTTCTCCAATCAGAACCTGCCAGCTTTTCCTGCCAATACACAGTCTCCACCCAAGCCAATCAGCTTTTTCTGGATTTTGACCTGTACCTATTTACCTGTTGTGACCTTTGGCCCGTTGCCTCTGTACCTCTGCATGATTGGTATGATTTTTGTACCAGTTTTTTAAGTAAAATCACTTCATGTCTGTCTCTGCTGTTTGATTTTGTGTACGGTTCCTCTCTGATCTTTGAATTTCTGCTTTGACTCAAAGGGAGATTCTATCTAGTCGGCTTGATCCCTCCATTTTCATCTCGTCTTCATGGACTTGTGAGAGTTGAAAAATTATACAATGTCCTGTTGAAGAGGGTGTATGTGATGTTTTTTGAGGTAAAACTGGAACAACATGCAGCCCACCTGGCTGCACTCTGAACGTCCTGAAGCTTCTCCGGAAACTTCAGGAGCTTCTCGTCTTTTTTCTTCGCCTCCTGTGTATAAAGACACAGAACACCAGATTCAGTGAGATACGAGTTGAAGTGGAATAACTTGTTCTTTTTGGTGGGGGGTTATGAAAGTGTTTGGCCAGCCATCGTTGGCTCTTATTCTGTTTCCTGTCACCATCTGTTGTCCACCTGTCCTCTCTAATCCTCGTGTTTGGCCACTGCTGACTTGAGCAGCAGCTGTGAAAGATTTCTATGAAACTAATTTGGTGTCGGAGAAATCTCATGACCTGTATTGTTCCATTTTATTCTATTAGTTACATTCAAACTTTTTGTTTGAGTTTTGTCTGGTTTAAATGTAGAAATCAGTCAACTAAAAGGGACTACTTTAATGCCTATAAAAATATTTATCATCCCACATTAAATCATCAAAATGGTGCATTTTATACTGAAAAACGTAACCACAATCAGACCCACAAATACACATTAATGGCTTCAGATAAAATAAACACAGTGGAGAAAGAAATCCATATTTCATCTGTGTGAAGCATCAACATTCACCTTTATGTTAGCACTACGTTAGACCTGCTGAATCAGCTCCATGATTTTTTTTTCCTTCTCCTTAATAGTACCATCTGTGCGTCACATTGTATAAGTGCACCGTTTACTAACCATGGCAACAAAGTGCAGCAGATTCATCCCCGGCTTGTTGGCCTTGGTGTCAGCCAGTGAGAGGAGGGAGGACAACTTAAATCCCACAGCGTTTCCTGCATAGCCGCCCTGATCATCATAGAGGAGCAAATGATATGTTACAATATAATTAAAGCCATCCTCCACTAACCCCATGAAATGGAAACTCCGTGTCTTATAACCACTATGACCCTAATACAGCTTGTTCCTGGTGCCATAGACCTCAGATGTTAATGATAAATGTCACATTTTACAAATTTTGGTTGACTGATGAAGTAAAACGGATGCAGTCTGGCATCTTAGAAACTAAATGATTTGAATATTTTAATCTAAATGAAATTAGACTTAGGATATTGACCTTTAATGCAGATCTTAATAGCAAAACATGACTGAACTTGAAGATGAACTTAAAAAACTAGAAAAAGGTATTATCTTCACTGACAAAACTGGCACCACTTTAATGTGTTAAAAATGGATCTTGCTTTTGTAGCACTTTGAGATTTCCTTGTAAAATATATAAAGTGCGTTATAAATAAAATTTATTATTATTATTATTATCTCAAGGCAGCAGATGGTTAGCTTAGCTTCAGCCATGTTTCAAAAACATGTATCCTGTACAGGTTTAGCAAATGGAATGTAATGTTTTAATTCCATTAAGATATGCAGTTCAGTGGCTTTTTGTTTCCTTGTTCACTGGGCTTTGTGCTTCCTATTTGACAGACAAATACAGATATTTCAGTCAGTTGTTCCTCTCAAAACAAATCAAAAGAGCTGCCTTGTTGCACTAGGTGATACGTTCCCTTCACCTGTTTATCTGTGACTGAAAACAGGCCCTGACAACTGCACAGTATGCTTTAGTCAGAGTTGTTTGCTAAAGACAAAGTGCAGAACTGTTTTGAGAAATTATTCATCTGTTGGTAAAAATCAAGATAGTGTTTGGAAGGTGGGGGGTGGGGGGGTTGTGGGATTTAAGCAGAGGACACCAGCCTCATTCTTTACATCAGACAGGTAGGGGTGCATTCTTCATGTATGAAATGAGCATGACTTGCAGACTTACAGCATTCATGATGTTTCCAGCCTGCAGCACCAGATGCAGGATGGCATGAAGCTCCTCACACCCCATCAGCTCTACAGGAAGAGAGCAGTGGAACCACAGTTAGAGACCACCCATTATAATATCATTTCACTACCATTTAACACACACACACATACACTTGCATACAAACGCACACATGCACATCCGACAACCAGCAGTGTCTGCTTTCCAGCTTAATCTGTAAGTTAATGGATTTGCTTTTAGAAACTCTGTCCATTTAGTTTTAACAGTTGGGCTAAATCTTAAATAGAGCACACAGTTTATTTAAATGGTGTCATTAAAGTTCCTCATGCAGTGTTCAAGTGAGAGACCCGCAATGCAGTGAAAAGGTCGTTGTACCAAAGAAACTGATTTTAAGAAAAATCCAATAAAGCACAGAGAGGCAGGACAGTGTGACTCAGCTAAAATGACACTGAGGCTAAAGTCATGGTCATTAAAAAAATATGAGTGCTTTTTTTTTTTTTTTAAGTTTGTTGGTTAGTTCATAAACACTAGTATGTTTGGGGGAATGGATGCAGGGGTGCAACCTGCATGTGTACAAATGACACCTAAATCCAGATGCACGTTGTATTTTCAGTCATGCTTACATTAGACAGCCCTTTGATTCAGTTCATGTCAAAATAACTTCAGTGATCTCATCCAACCTGTGGCATTTCCAACAGCCTTAACAATAACGTTTTTTGTAAAAATTGTGTAAATTTGCATGTTAACATGCCAAACAAAGATAGTTTGTGACAAACGCTGCAACATTCAGCTTAAGTGCAACAGATTTTTTTATGCAATTTTTAAAATGGCAATGTTAAGATGGTGCTGTTTATTTATGGTACATTTTACAACTTGAAAGTATGAATATAATAATTATAATTAACATGCTTGTACAGACCAGTGGTCTCTTTCCACTCTAGCCTCTATCTCAGGTGAAACTTTGCTGTTTTTTGTTTATCACCCTGTGCAGTTCAAGTATCTGAGCCACTGGAGTTGAATGCACATGACCCTGTTTATATAACAGCAGTGATGCTCGTCTACTGTTACCTTTAGTGGCAACACGGACAACGTCAATCTCATGGCTCATCACAGCACAGGAAGGGAAGAACTCCTCACGGAGGACCATGGCCTCGATCCGAATTTCAAACCTGCCAGAAACAGAGCAGAGCAGATCTAAAATGTGTGATCTATTTCACTCTGAAGGTTGTGATGGGATAAAAAATAAATAAAATAAATAAATAAATAGTTGGATGGATTAAATACAAAGTTATTTAGTGGAAATTGACTTCATGCATTTTTATCTTGGGTTTTTATGATTTTTTTTTATAAGAATAATCCATAGTTACTCTACTAAATACTCTAAGAATGTTCTTGATGCAATTATTTTAATTATAAGATTTGCTATTAAAATTTTAACAGATACAATTCTATATCAAGGGTGATGCTTCCACATTTGTCATATCACATCAACATGCAATGATGATTACTATATCTGCATTATTCGGATACAGACATTATTTATTTTTACATAGATGTTTATTAAAATGAAAATAAGCTGAAAGCAGCAGCACTTTAGTCTCTAAAGGTAGAGCCAACGTCTGCTAACTCTGGGATGATGGATTTTTTCATTTTTACACAGATATAACAATTTCAAGATAAGCATGTGAATGGGGGAGAGTAAGAGAAAAAATATCTCAAAATGATAGACGTCTATGCTGTTCATACTTTCTAAATGCAATTTGACATTTTCCTCTGACAGAAACAACACCATTGAAATCACCATACCGGGGCACCTGGATCAAAAGGTACATAAAGGAATCAACCAGTGTCAGCTTGTCTGGGTCTCCTTTAAACATCTGCAGCTTCTTGATCTGTGGAGGAAACAAAGAGAAAGGGAGATCTCAGCAGGCTGTAATGTCTACACTCCACATAAACTGTCTTTTATCATCAGTTCTACTGTTTATTTTAAAGCTTAATGCCATTTATAATCTGTTAAATGCCTCAAAGACAAATACAAATGCTCAAACACATACCTCCTCTGCATCAGGAAGTAGCTTCAGCAGGTCTTTGAGCAGCTCTGCTCCATAAATCTTTCCTTCTCCTTGTCGAATGTCTTCCACAATGGAGCGGTTGGATCTGGAAGTCAGACAGATCATTTCAATGAAGTTCCTCCATGAATAGCACAGGTGCTCTCTTTTAATATCACTCCTCTTTGTTAACAGAGGCATTAACCTCAACTCCTCAACTCCAACAGAGTCCGATGTCTCTACCAGGCTCTGTTTCACTAACAGGACAGAATAAACCCAAAACACTGACAATAAAGACAGTGTTGTGGACATTAAAAAAAATCTTTGTCTCCTGTTCATACAGATTTCTGTCAATGTGTAAACTCAGTGAAGAAATTCAAAACTGTACAGAACTGACCTTGTCTTTGTAGACATTGACTGTCCCCTCCACTGCCCCTGTGAGTGTTACAGAGCTCTTAATATGCATGAAATTTCCCAAAGCCTCACATGTTGTCATCCCTCCTCCATTTTCCATTATCTATACTGCTTATCTGTTGGCAGCTGACATTGGACAAGGGCAGTGTACATCCTGAACAAGTCACCAGTCTACTGCAGGATGCCGTTTATGAAAGAGGCTGTTTCTGTATACAGTTGCAAACTGGCATTGCATGAACCGTCTCGGGGCGGGTATGATTTTTGAGCCTAAATCTACAGATTAGTTTTGTGTTTAGAGGTGAAGATATTAGTATCACCTCAGAGCAGTTCACTTGGGCTCAGCAGCATAGGGTTAGGGTTATGGTTAAGAACTGATAATAGTGAGAATGTTTCATTATTCTGTTATCCACATTTTAAACTTTTTTATTAAGTTGCTGGTTTAGAAACAGTTTGAAAAAGAAAGGGTCAGATTTAAAACTGTTGTTAACCTCAAATCTTCAAATTATTGGCAAAATACAAACATCACAGCTCAGCTTAAAACTGAACTGAGCTGAACTGAACTGAACTGAAGCCCTCAAGGTAACATTTAAGATTATAAGCGACCCCAGACCTCCTCAAACTAATTCCTCAAAAAAAAAAAAAAAAAAAAAAAAAAAAGATAATGCCAGAAGAATTATGCTAATTTGGAATTAGCAAAGTTTGGTTTTACTCCAAAAACTGTTGGATGTCTTAACAGCATTCATGTACGAAATGGTCATTTTACCTTGTGTATAGGCTCACAAATCTGCCTTAATTTTTTTTAAATAAATAAATAATAATTCAGTGTTTAAACACTTTCCAATATTTGTATTTTTGCTTTTATGTGTAAGAAGAACTTGTTTTCGATCTCACTGGCAACAAACTGACCGTTTAGGAAGAAGAATTTGAGTTATATTCACTTATAGAAAACAAACAATTGAAAATTCACAGCCGTACCTCATCTGATCCGAACCTTTTTCAACTTCATAACGTTATTTCTATTTTTAGTTTGTTAAAGTTGAGTTCTACACTTGGACTTTTGTCCATGAAATACTGATTCCAACTATGAAAATCCATATGAGCATTACAGCAACATAGATAAAATGGAAAGATGTTAAAGTTTAAGTCAAATGAAAAGCCACAAAGAAAAATAAATTCTGACTCTGCCGACATTACATTGGTAATACAGAGAACAGTATGGCTGGCAGGCAAATGTCATTAAAATACACTGGGGAGCTATGCAAATGCAACGTCATGCAAACACACACTAACACACTTCCTCAGCCGAGTCATACGTGTCATAATGGTGAGTCTGGGTCAGCACATCTGAACCAATTAATTATAAACAATAGAGCACTAAGAGAGCCTATTAGAATCAGTGACACAGTTTTTGACCTTAATCTGCCTCAGTTTTAAAGGTTTAATGGAGTTTATCCCAAATCATCATTGTTTGGTCTCGTATCTCAGCTAAAACACACAATATTAAAATGTAAGCACTTGAGAGACAATAGCCAATTATTTCATGTACACAGTTCATCTGAGTCTCACACTGGGATCAATTACTGTTTTGTGAATTTGTGTTCATTAGCTAATTTCTAGCAGTCCTCCTTGCATGTAGCCTCGTGGTCTCAACATCTCTAAGCCAGTTACACAACATCACTCAGTTTTATTTACATTTTTGTAGATGCAGACAAGAAATGTGTGACTGAACACAACACAGACAGATGCCTGCATGCTGTCTTATCTAACTTATCAAAACATCCTTGACCAGTTTGATGATGATGATTAAGTATGAAAATGATGTGAATCACAAGTTACAGTCTTCCTAGTCCATATCTGAACAGCTATTAGAGATTCTGGACTGAAACCTACACCTGTGGCATGCAATACAGATCAAAACTGCTGAATTTCTTATGCAATGCACATCGCCAGCAATTACGTCACAGCTCATCACAGGTCTGTGAGTCACGCGAAAACATTTACTGAAGCTGGATGCATCCAGGAGATAAGTATGGACCATTACAGCTGTTAACATGTTAATGTCATAAATATTAATATTGTCTATATTCCTATATGGATCAATATAATAAGGCTATTCCTTACTTCTCATTATCACTTAAACATATAACTCACATTGCGGATCTTCCTTGACTTCTGTTCTGATAAAGTGATGCAAACTATCTGTCTCTTATCAAGAGGAGCCAGCTGTAACCTTTACACTGCTGAGAGGAGTAGAGCAGCTGCACACTCACTAAGCTGGAGGTAGAGACTGGATCTGTGACTGACTTTGTGTTTAGACACTTAATCAGTGTAAAAGTCAGTAATAACAAAGTCGATTGTCTGCTCCCACTAAAGAACAACTTTATTGTATTCATTTCTTGGATTGGCAAGAATTTTTGTTTGACACGTGTTTCTACAGCAGGTTGGGAGATGCTCATATTCACTTCTCTTCAAGTCTCTGCATCCTCTCATTGCCCACAACCCCCTTCTTTCTGCCACAAGAAACTTTGTGGAGGCGTTTTCCCCTTTCGTTTGTCGCCTATCTGTACACGATCCACCGAGCTCTGTGGAATTAACTCCCCTCAGGTAGTGACTGTCCGAGTTGAAGACTTACTTCTTGAACTGCTTCAGGAAAATGCCCACGTTCATCCCCCTTTTAGAGTCCAGAATACTGATCTGAAAACAAATGAAAGATGACACAAGTAATTAAACTGTAGCTCTCATCAGCAGGAGCCTTAAAACATGAACAACACGCTCCTTCCTACTCCCGGCCACTCTTTGTTGTTGTTGCCTGCATTACTTACACCCCATGGGATTGTAAAATTTCACCAGGCCGCATGTGTAGGTCACATCTCATTCATTAAAAATGGCTTATACTGTCCTCTTTTAATAGGGACACAACATAAATTTTTAAAAAGGCTCCCTGATAAGACCGAATTATAGCTTTGAAACAGCAGTCACACGTGTCTGCCGTGCTTTGAATTCACAACTGAAGTGGAAAAAGAATGTAAATGAAGTTTGCATCTACACATTGGATAATAACATAGTGCTGAATTAATAACTTAATCCTTTAAATATTTCAGCACAAGAGCATCGATAACTTATCACTATAAACTCCAAACTTCAGTTTTTTTTAATAAATAAATAGGATTCATTCATAAGCTCAGCAGAATCTTATGATATAGGACACAATCCATGAAGCTGATATAATACACGGCATTAAAGAAGTCTTTGATTGAAACTCCTGAATGTGTGTTTAGTAAGAGCAGTTCCCTGAAAACTGCTCTGACTTTGAGCCATGCCATCAGTGTTCATGTTCATGTTCAGGTTCTGAACATTGCCCAAGTTTGCAAAAACAATGGAAGTGGATGTGTGAGATCTTGGGTTCATCTCAGAAGACTAAACATTGTAGATTTGAAAATCCTAATAACAGTAAAAAATTACACAATGCAACTTTTGATTTCATGTTTTCCAACAATACTTTGGTAGATTTAATTTCTGATATTTATTTTATGAGGGTATCCCATTGTGATGATCTGATGAGATGATTTGATGAAACGCATCTGCTTTTCACCTGGTTAAGCTATTAAAAAGCATACACAACAATTAATAGCACATAACACAATTAATAGCACCTTTGGATCCTATAATTATTTGATCTCAAAGAACGGATTTTGCACTAGTGGGTTTTAAAAAGTGGTCATACTGTAGAGTACAGAAAAGACTTTCCAGATAAAAGGTCATTTTAAGTTAAGGTGGTAGAAAACACTCCACTCTCCACCCTGACCTGTTGCGTCAGTGTTACAACAGAGTCAGACCAACCACTCACCTCATCCTTGCTGCTCTCCTTGAATGACCGGGATCTGGTAACCCGAGTTGAACTTCCGGTGGTTGTTGCAGCCCCTCGTATGCCCGTCAGCACCTCCTCCTGCTGCCCGAACAGCTCCTCCACAGAGCGAACGTCGATCTGATACTGCTGCTGCCGCACCGCCAGCGTCCAGATGTTAGGCTTACCGCGCACCTTCTCCTCTGGTATCGGCTTCCAGAAGAAGCTGCGCACGCGACGCTTCTTCCTCGCATTGTGGTTAGTGGACACGGTCACAGGGGGAGGTGGAAGAGGGGGAGCCCCCGGAGGTGGAGGTGGCAGGGGTGGAGGAGGAGGAGCTCCATGCTTGGAGGTGTCAGTGGCCGCACTGAGGGAAGGAAGCGTGGAGTGTCCGGACATAGAGGACGGGTCAGAGGTTGTGATGGAGGAAGTGGTGCAGCTGCTCCCCTCACTGCTGCAGCTCTCAGGCTCATTGGTTGTGAATGGACAACTCATAACAAGCATCACATGGATAAGCAGACAGCATATGAGCACTATGCTGAGTGTCACACAAGCAGAATATGTCCAGTATGTCCTCTTTTTCAAAAATGGTCTCCAAAAAACTGAGTCGTTTTTCTTTTGGTGTATCTGTGCAACCTCAATAACATCTAAATACTACCCCTCGCTGCCAGAGGATGACCAGGTGTCCCTTCATCTAATCACAGTGAAGGGAACATGTCCTTTGATTCTGTCCATCTCCTTCACTCAGCTGGTCATCCATCGTACTGAGCAGAGCCTTTGAAGGTTACCTCCTGTGGTAGGAGGGCAGGGGGCGGTGAGGGCCATGGAGCTAGAATAGCAACAAAAACAACGTAGGACAGGATTATACAGAGGTAGTCATGCATACTGTCATGAACAATCTGAAATTAGGGGAAATTAAGGGGTGTGACAGATCAAAAGAGAAGAGGTACCCATTCAAAGGGGCTCACAATAAGAGAAATGGCAAATCCTTTTTTTCATGTTGGAAGGTCTTTGAAGTCAGCCTGTGGGCTGGATAATGGTCAGAGACACTACACATAGAGCTTAGCCTCCGTTACAATTGTGTCATTTTCATACTTAAACAGTTCTCATTCCACTAACAAGGAACATGGAGCAAATTGCAGGTTAGGACAACAATGGGATTTATACTAAAAGTCTCAGTCAAATGTGTCATGTTTGCTAGTGAAGTTCTCAACTAGTTTTGTACCAACACCCAAGTGACTTAAACTGGCAACACAAAGCTTTCAGTATTACAAGTAAAGCTGCCACAGGAATGTTAAAACTCCCGCCAAGGCTGCTGTGTAAAAGATAATGAGCTGATAAAATATTACAATTGTTCCCCTCAACGCTATTTCAACTAATTTCAGTCCCTTAATTTCTTGATAAAATGAGAAGCCACCACTAAAGGTTGCTACGTTAGTGACCGCAGCTCTGCTAAAAACAGCCCTGAGTCTTCTGTGTATTCAAATCAGCAACATCTGTTGCTATCAGGAACACTCTGTCACATAGCAACACCAATGACAACACAGCGCGCGCACACACACACACACACACACACACACAAAAGAAAAATAAACACTGGAGATTAGGAAAATCTGTAAAGTGACCCTGGAAGAGGAGATATCAGCAAATCCGACCAATGCCGCGAGAGAAAGCCTGTGAGTGGCTGAACAGCCCCACCCACAACACTATTCCTCAACTGGACTGAAAACTAACCTGGAAGCCGCATGTAAACTGTAAAATCACCCAAATACTGTGCAGTGCCTGTATTACATGAAAGTCCAACGTTTTCAGCTGCCAGCTCACTGAGGGGGTGTCAGTGAAGACAGGTTTAAAACGAAGGGTCTGTGCTGACAAGATCATCACAAAGTGACTGTACAGTCTCAGAAAAAAAAGCAACACTTTTATAGGGAATTAAATGTATCAATAGTCAGTAACAACCCCCTCCCATACAGTTACAACCTATGAAGAGGAAAATGAAACTAAAACTAGGTTAGGCTTGGTAAATCTAAACAAACAATAGTTGAGTGTTGCAACTGATGATGATGTTATCTGAACTTAGTGAAAGCTCAGTTATTTGGTATTAGAAAAAAAAAAAAATTGTCCCAACAATGTCCTAAAAGTCTAAAGTGATGTCAGCAGAGTTCTTGGTTTGTCCAGCTCCCAGCTTCCTTCTCATATTCCAGTTTATCTAATTGGAGAGATAGTGAAGTTTCTCTCTGTTCAGTAATTAACTAATCACTGCAGCTCTGCAACAGCTGAGCATTTAAAATAATGGTTAATGTCAGAGCAGCCAAACAAACTATTACCTCTTCCCTGTCGATTTATCAGCGCTGCATTACTGCATGCCTGCGGAGAAACACAGATGTGTAGCACCTATTTGGGATATTTTCTGAATTTACTAGTCTAATTTTACTGGCAACCTGTCCAAGGTGTACCCTGCCCTTGGCCAGAATGTTGGCTGGGATTGGCTCCAGCACCTGCAAACGGAAAAGATGGATGGATGGACTAGTCTAATTTTTTTAGGAAATTAAACCTCAACGTTATCGTTTCAACATCCAGACTCATCAAATTTAATAATTCATAAATAAGAGTCCAGGGCATAATTTATGTAACACATTAATGGTTATTGATAATGTGGTAAACATGTACAGGAAAACCTCACAGAGCAGAAGAGAGGGAAGTGCCCTCCCCTCTCTCACTTTGTCAAATCAGTGGTTTCTCTGCAGCCCTCAGATGGAGGGAAACTGGTTGTGTTTCAGGAGAGTACATCACTCACTGCCACAGTTGAGATGGCTGCTGTGATCTGATACTCCTCTCTGTCGAAACAAAGAAATGAATGGAGGGGGGGAATAAATCAGAGGTAGGTGTGATGGGAAGTTGCGTTAAGAAGAGAATTTGGTTTCAGCGTTGAAAAGTTATACTGGACATCCGTGAGGATATTTTGTAGGCATAAGATAAAAAAAAAAATTGAAAATGAATGACTCAACACGCAGCCACTTTCTGGTTATTTCTAGTATGTGCTTACTGCCTCTTACTCAACTTTGTGCCAGCCAAGTGGTAATCTCCCATTAGTTAGCAGCTCTGTCCACCCGAACCCCTGAGGTCATTACTAAATAATAAGGAAGACGTCACAAGGGGCCTCATGTTGCAACCAGCAGCCTGCAGACTCAGCTGTCCTCTGTCCTCTGAGCCGGACCCGACCATCACTCATGTCTAATTCATGAGGCTGTGAGAGCATCTGACCTCACACAGTCATCTCCTCCTGCCGTGCTAAAAATGTGGCTTCTCTAACAGCTGCTGGGTTTAAACTGTCGGCCACCCCGCTCCGCTGCTACCTCGCTTTTTCTTTTTCATCTTTGTGCTGTTCACTGTCATCTGACATTTTACTGGTTCATGTTGGATATTATTTGGTCGAGTTGCTTGGCTCAGTTTAACTTAGCCCAAAGACCAGTGGGGTCTGCTGGCTGAAACTAAATATATTTTCATTAATGCATTTTAAATGTGCTTTTCAACCTTCAAACAGAAATGGTTTTGTTTTCAGTCTTTAAGGCTAAATAGTTAGCTCTAACCAGCAGGCTGACATGATTTACAGAGGACAACCCACACCTGTCAGTAACACTATACAGAGAAGCCCGGAAGACCAGAAAGCTGAGAAAGCGCTTCACTTCTACAGAGGGATTCATCAAAGAATTCAACCTCGAGGCATTCCCCCTTCGATCAGTCTTCATTACTGACAGCCAGCACCCAACGCACAAACATCCTAACTCAACAAAGGTCAAAGCTAACACGAAGAAAGAAATGTTTTCCTCTAGCCGTGGGGATGAGATCTTTTCCAAACAGTCGCACAATAAATCTTAACTAGAGGTCCTGATGGGCTCACTTGAGTCTTAACAGATTCCCCATCCAGGACCCAAATCAGGTCAAATCTCAGCCATTGAGAACAGCTATTTCCATTATTTGTTAATATACCAGTTATTTTCATGAGTAACAAATGGACCATTTGATCTGGTCTCTCCAAATTGTGATGGTGATGTTTTCAAATTACTTTTTATTTGACCTGAAGAAAACTACAAGTTATCCAGTTTGCTATTATGGAGAAGTGAAAATAATCACATTTGAGAAACTGAACTCAATTAACTGACATTTTTAGTTTCGAAAATAACTCAAAGTGAGGCAAGATAGAAAAATTGTGAAAATAGAATAGAAATAGAAAAACTGCAAATTTTGATGAAGAAATCCAGGAAAGGCAACATCCACGTCACTTGTTACTGTTAAAAAAAAAAAAAAAAAAAAAAAAAAGATGAGATGAACAATGAAAGTTCATGAGTAGAGGTTGTTTAATTTTAAGGAGCACAAATGACAATAGCTGAGAACAGTTGTGGGAAGACACACAATATGTTCAGGAAAAATCTCTGAAAAAGAGATAAATTAATGAGGATGCTCCATTACAGAGCACAAGGGGGCACAAGAATGAAAATGGTAAGAAACACAACCAACAGCTCTTGAATTTTGTATTGGTGTGTCTGAAACCAACTCTCCCTCCAGTAGAGTCATGGAAAATCTAAGAGAAAAAGCAGTCTCAACTTTTCATTTGGTATTCAAGTGCAGTTTCATAACAGACCAAAGTTGTCTAGGATTTTACAAAGATTTTAACTGGAGGTAACCGTCAACAAGGTTCCTTAAAGCCATCAAGTCAAAATAAACAAAATCCACTTTAACCCCCAAATGTGTAATGCTGAAGGTCAAGGTACCACCGCCTGCTAAAATAATCCCCTGTCACTAACTTCCACTCCAATTTCCTGAAGGGTCAGTGAAGACCCCGCAGAGTAGAGGTCTTTCACTCAACACTGTGGGGGCAAAGAGGCACGTTCACAGGGGATTTGGCTGATCTAGCGCCGTTGTCGTTGCCATGGGAATGCTCGTTAGTAGAGGGAAGTTTTGTACAGGGCGCTCGGTGGGGTTTCGCTGTCAGACCTGTGTTTTTGACCACCTTGATTTTAACATGTCCGGCTGAAGGTGAAGGGGCAGCGGCACTGGGACATTTTTCCCATCATACCAAATTCTATACACCACTAACAATGATTTCTCAGATTAATCATTCCGTCACCCAAGATGGTATAAAATGGCCAACTATGAGTTGATTCCAGTGTGAAACCTTTTTTTTTCCACCAACACCCCATAGTCCAAAGATATTCAGTTTACAGTGATATGAAGTAAGGAGGGCAAGTCTTCTCTTTTCTACCTCTGTATGAATGGATTTTATTTTATTTGTTTTACTCTTTCTGTATGTACCTGTCTATCAATGAGTGTGATTGTTGCATACAGTTGCATGCAAACTTAATTCCTTTCATACTTCCATCCTTGTTGGTGCATCTATCGGGATGTTTATTTGACACTGCCATGCTGTAAAACTCAGTGACGCCAATGTGTGATTCTTGAGTTTCGGCTGTATAAAAAAAAAAACAAACAAAAAACAGACTTTATTTGAATTCAAATTTGAGAACTGTTAGCAGTCACTCAGCTGGGTCATTACTTTAGTAAACAATGAGCCATAACAAACAGCAATTACTGACTTGCATTTCTTTTAAATTTTTAATTCTTAATAAAGAGTAATAATAATAATAATTCATCCTCTAACTTTTCATCTAGTTCCATTATCGCATCCATATTTCACTTTTGTCAAATATTTTGATTTATAACTTCAAAACTCTCATCAGCCTCAGCTCTAGTTTGTGTTTTGCCCCACCATTACTGTGTCAATGCCCTCTTTTATGGGGGGAAATTTCAAAACAGCCAATTAAGGGATTTTAAATCTGATGGAGATTGATAAGCAAACATTGACATCCTGCGTTTGTGTTACCTTTTGGACCGTATCTTTCTCATCATGCAGATGCTCAGAGTTTTCTGGGACTTCCTGGAAAGGAGTGAATGTCCATTAGGGGAGTCTCATCAAAGTGCAGGCTTATCGCTCTGATTTCCACCTCTTACGATAGAGAGGAAGCGCAGTAGAGTTGAACTTGTTCTCAGCAACACAAACATACAATGACACACATAGATAGACTCTGCCTCAGCTACTACTGTCCAGACACAAAAGACAAAAGCGTGCACTGCCAAAAATTCAGCGTTCACACAGAGGAAATATAAAATTACACCTTTTAGGAGCATGCAGCAAACAGTGGTGAATATTTATTGTACAGTGTTCCTTGGCAACATTGCAGGGACTTCAGTTTATTATTCAGTTGGAGAAGGTGACAGATTGCAGCAGGACCACTAATGTATTCGAGCCATATATCTCCAGTTAAGCCTCCACCTTCACTCTTAAGAAAAAAATGCACCACTGTCAAATGCAGTCAGTCTCAGAAACTTCTCCATAAAACTTTGCAAACATTATCTTTTTAACACCTTGCTCCTCAAAATATTTCTTGTGAACAGTCTTTTTATCACTTGGAGCTGCTGGTTGTGCAATACAGAATTGAACGCCAGAAAGCCCACTAAACACTAGGGGGAAAACAGTAGCCTCTAGTTGGGAAACCCTGTAGACAAGGAACCTATTCTTCAGGAAATCCAGGATTTATCAAATATTTTCAAAGACTGAGCAATTGGTACCTTTATGTCTGTATTTTCTGAGTGAACCCTGGCAGAACCTGGCTGACTAAATTATTCATGTCCACATGAATAAAGTAAACTCTCCTCCAACTGAACTGCAGCTGTCCTTAGCTGATAAGGATGCTACCCCTGAATCACCTGAGTGAACTTAACAGTGAAATATTTACAAAGCCAAGAGCAGCATGTGCAAAATTTTAAATAAAAGAAACATTATTTTTGGATTGTCTCTCTCTGTAAAGTAGACACATTTTCTGCTGCATGGCTCTTTTACTCAATTTGCTCTTTGTTCTTGCTTAATTAGCTCTTGTGATAACCAGGATAAATGAGTGAAAGTGCTCGAGGCTTTCAGTCTTTCACACAAAGCGATCAAGATTTAGACTCCGGATGGGCAACTGCATCAATGAACATCACTTCTCTGTGGACAGTCTCTCACAAGAGATAGTCCTCATTACGACAGTCTCCTTTATTTCCTCTTCTCACTCCAAACTCTCTGATTTTAAACTTTAACTTTTTGTTCAAAGATTGTCTCAGTTTGTGGCACTGGTCTACTCCTCTTTTACTTCAACCATCCCCAATTTAATCACCAGCAAAAGAAGCCAGATGCCATTATTACTACTTTGGACCAAAGCTGGAACTCCTGATTAAAACAGTACTCCTGTTGAAAATAAACTTCAAAATATTATAGCAGAGCAAATTAGGTTACACCAACCTAATTATGGGTGATAAATTTGCTCTATGTATAAACCACTGGCCTCTAAAAGTAACAGCAGTGTGTGATACAGCAGGATCTGCTTCCAGGATTAACACGACTTGAGCAGAACTCAACAGTTTCTTCTGTTTCTTCAGTTTTTAAATCTGTACAATCTCTTCTAAGGAGATTATTACTTGGTGTTATTCTTCCAGAGAGAGGAATGCATTTCTAATGAGGCCATGGTACAGTACAAACCACTAAAGCTACAACACTGGCAAACATTGATCTTTCCATCACAGATTTATCTGCAGAAGGTGTTCAGATGACATGATATTGTCATCGTCACCTCTTTGAGAGATCGGGCTATGTAACTTTACTGGCTTAAGGAGTTTGGATTCCTCAAAATGTTAACTGTGTGTTGTGTCATCTTTTTAACATCCTCTTAAATTGAATGAAAACAAGTAGCCGCCTTGCTCGATCTTCAACATGGCAATTAAATGCACCTAAAGATTGTCCCCAATGTTCCTCTACTGACTCAAACTTGGCCCACAATTCACAAAACCTCACTATAAATAGACCACAGCCTCCCTTCCATCTCTCTCTCTGCATCACAGTCCCATTCATTGTGTGAGAGAAGCTGTCAGCTGGAGGTGACAGTGACGGTCTTTTTTAATTCATAAAGTTTAACAGCAGCTCGGATAGCAGCCTCTCCACTGCAGTAATCTTGTTGTTTTCTAATTACACGGGCAATAATGGAGGATTTGAATGTCAAATTTTCAATCTGGTGTGATTAGTGATTAGAAGTGATCATGACAAGATATAATGGTTGTTTGAAACAATTACATTTTTTTAACAGGTTGGCAGACAACTGGAATAAATTTGTCTCTGTGCCACCATTAAGACTTGATCCTTGAGTTATGTTGACAGAAATATGGGTTTCTGGGTTATATGGTAAAGTCTGGACATTACAAAACACTGAGTAGGTTATTTGGGGCACTTAATGCTCTTCAGTCATATATTCAAAGTTGCATCTTTCAGTGTTTATTTGCCTGTTCTTTAAGACAGTTTTAAAACACTGAGTGGGGTTGTGGGGTAAGACTAACTTTTCGCAGCAAATGTCTGTAATTCTTGTAAAAACTAAAATGCAGAAGATGCATAGTGTAAGTAGGGAAAAAGGAATCTCACAGATGATGTCTTGATGCCACCATAGGTTTCTGGTCATTGACTGCAAATAAAGATGGACAAGTTCTGGACTTTTCTTTCGAACTGTTAGATCATCCCAATACTGCAGGCTTGTATTGGGATGTAAACATTTTTATTTCAGCCATAAAATTTGGGATATTAACACCTGAGTGGGAATAGAATTGCTTCTTAAATTGTAGCTTACATTTTTTAGCCTCTCAGGTTACTGCTTGGTGCTACCAAACCAAATACTGCTGCACCAGCAAAACTCAGAATGTCCTAAACAGAGAGAGGATGTGTGTACACTAGAGAGGAACATTTAGTCATATATTTTACTTTTAAAAGTTAAAGAGCTTTGCTTTAATAGATGTTGAGTGAGCTTCTTCTACCTAGCCTACCAACCTCCTATATAATTATATTATATAACATACTGATCCCAGCATTGCACACATTCAGCACACTGCTGAGGCCACAGTTATGCCTCACCAAACATTTCATATAAGAAACACTTGCGAGTGTAAAATTGCTTTCAGATTAAAAACTACACAGGAAATTCTTACGGTTCACAAATATACTGGAAACAACAGCTAGAATCTGCCAAAACACAAAGACTGCCAGCACTATCACAAATCATATTGTAGCTCATATCAGCTCTAACTCACAGTTATTACTTCTTCATGCTGTAGAACAGCCTGTGCAACAAGGTAATGGAAATTAGCTTCACAAATATCAACAGACTCTAAATCACTCAAATGACAAAAGCTGTCCTGTAGCTGCAGTTCCTTCATTGTGCAGCAGTTTCTAACAAACACCTGCAGAGTCAGCGAGGGAAGGATTTTGTAAAGACCGTGTGCAGATGCAGCGTCCCCCAACAAAACACATCCCCCAAGCTTGGCATAAATCTGCTAATAACAGCCTGTGTCTGCGTTGCGGTTTTCATATTTTAAAGATTAAAGCTCCCCATGTGCAGAGCGTGCAAACCTGCTCCATCAATGACTGTTTGAAAAGGCGTCAGATGGATTCAACTAAGACTAATATGAATGACCATCGCAGCTGTAACACAGGTTACATCACACCTGAGAGCAACCCTGTAACTGAGGAGGGAGGGAATTTATCTGATCATATAATCTGATTCAAAACATGGAATCTCTTATCATCCTTGTTACTAACAAACCGAGCAAAAGAATGTTTTGGGTAATTCACTCATTACAAATTTTGTTAGTGAGCAGAAGAACAGTTAATATGACATTTTGTATCAATGTCAGACAATTAAATCTGTACCAACATGAATTAATTTCGATATGATGATATCAAATTTAAATGATTAATTATTTTGAACATTTAGTTGAAAAAAACTTCTGGCTTTGGTCAGTTTTATTCAATTTTGTGTAAATGTTAAGATCCTCAGGTTGTGGACAGCTAAAAAAGTTAATTGATAATCAAACAATTTCAGTAGTAAATGGGGACGTTATTGTTCTGACAATATGCATGACGTAATGAATAATGAGTGACCTGCTGCCTTGTGTGACCAACCAAGGGCCAAAGTTCGGCACATCCAGTGTTTTCAGTGTGTTTTAGAAACATTATTATAGTTTAAATCCTGTTTTCATGACTGTTTTGACATTATTGTGTATTGCATCGATTCTATTTTGGCTAGAATAATCACAACATGAATTTTCATATCCTACTTGCTGAATTCTGTTTTCCCACAATGACAGCAACTTAAAGCATATTAGAAAAGCTCTGCTAGATATCAGATCACAAAACAAAACTAAAACTACAAAGGAGAAAAATGAACTGGACAAACCAAACCCACTGAGGTGAGGTAATGACAACAGGAGGAATGAGGGGGTTGGAGGGTGGGATGCTTCTGGTCTGTAGGCCTACAGATCAAGAACAAAGCTTTGAATCTTCTCCTGTTTGCTCTTGTGATCAGTGTCTGGCCTGTAGCAGATCACTGTGACTCTATTACCACTGCCTCTGAGCTCCAATTGTTGCTTCAGCAATCTGAGCCCTCAGCTTCAGGCAAATCTTGCTCCACCACCTCAGTTCCACAGTCTTTCCTTGTGTGGTTTTAAAGAAGCTAGAAAACTAGTTTGAGCATTATAACACACCTTAGTGAGGTGCAAGGGATTATTATACATCCAAAGGTGACAAATAAAAAAGTGCTCAGGTCACCGTGGTGACAACGGCAGAAAAACACGCAGGGAATGCAAACATGTTTACGTGACCGTGGGGAAAAGGGTTTGCCCTAGGGCATAAAGACAGAGCAGGCTTCATTAGAGTACACTTTAACACCTGTTAAACACTGCTAACATTTAGCTTGTGCATGCAAATCCCTTTAAACACTCTTACTCCGCTATGGAGCAAAGTACAGAAAGCCCCCAAACAACATTTAAGACAAAACGTGTGGAAAGAATATTGTACTGGTGTTATTTTAGTTATTCAGTTGTTTGCTAAGACAGTTGGGTGGTCAGGGTTCATGTAGTGACACAGGAGCATACAACTGAAGGCACTTTCATATTTTTACCTGTCTCTTTCTACTTTTGTCATCTTTTCTGTTATTTTTATCTTCTCCCACTTTTTTATTGCAGGTTAAAATTGATTTTTAGCCAATAAAGATCTTCTAAGATCTATCTCTTGAGTTGACCCAAGTTACCAGCAGCTATTCAACTCTTCTTGCTCCCACACAAATAAATCAAGCCCCCTGATATCTTCCTCCGCGGGATGACGTCAGAGCACTGAGTTTTCCATGTTAGTCTCGGCCTCCACAGCAACCGGGGGGATGACACCACCCTCCCCCTTGACCCGACCTGGGGAGAAGCTCTTTTTTTCCACAGGGGTATTATTCCAAAACACTTGAATGGATTGCCCTCTAATTCATCTCGGTGAGGATAATAGTGTACAAAAGCCAAAGAAGCCAGGGTCTGAGGTGCAGAACAAAACCACCAGGGGCAGAGTTATAAAGCCATACATGCTGAACTAAAAGGGCCTGGGGGCAGTAAATTCTGCAAGAATCCACAACATTTAATCCTGATTCTTTACTACAGTCACATAGTTAAGGTAAAATAAAATATGTCCATCAAAATATAAACATTGCATTGAATTGAAACTCATCCATAACTCCAGATAACGCAGCCAAAAAGTTGGGATTTAATATGAGACTTTTTTGCTTATCTGATCACAAAGTTCCTGATTTGAATTTAATTCATTTCTAAGTGTCACTAGATTTATTCAGATACAATTATTGTGCTGCTGTAGCTTGTGAACAGATAAAAGTTTAAAGGGGAGAACTTTAGTTTCATTTGTTGAATTAAACAAGAATTTGGTAGGAAAATGCGTTTTTAACAAGCACCAGGGACTGTGACAGAAAACTGAAAGACATATCAACCTGAGTGTTGCACTCTTTCAAACTATATATACAAATACAACACTGGTGGTTGAAGCAAGTGGGAAAAACTACAAGTAGCCGACATCTAAACTTCAGTCATGTGCAAAACAGACTTTATTGTTGAAAAGTGATACTTGCTGGTATGTGTGGGTTATTTTCGTTATGTAAAACAACAAATCCAAACTTTTTAAAAAGCTACTTCAGTGGCTTAAATGAATAATGACACTCAAATCTATATCCATCTTAAATATGATGTTGCAAAATCCCTGATTTTATCTCCGATGATGAATATTTAGTGGAAACCAGCAACCATATTCAGCAGCTACAGAAAAAAGCCGTACTGAGAACAAGCAGATGATTATTTTGTTGTTGCACAGCCTCGGCAGAGCAAAGCAACAGATTGAGGTCTCAAAACACTAAATCTTCAAAATGATGTCATTTGGGATGAGCTGCATTGCAGGACACCCTGTGTAGGCACCTTCCGGGTTCAAGGAGAGACCACGGCCGCAGGAGAGTCTCTGTAAGTACAGACTCGACTCACAGCTCGGGGACTTTCCACAGACTGCAGCTCGGTTCATACCGCACATCCACACACATCCAGCCGGAGGAGGAGGAGGATGCGGCGGCGTCCTACCTCACTTACCGGGGGGATGAGAGCGCTGGCCGGGGACACCCAATCCGCTCCGACGCCGTTTGGAGTGGCACTTTTTCACAGCTGAGAAAACAACAACAACAACAAAAAAAACAAAAAAACAAAACTGTGGCGCCTTTCTGGTTTCTGAGTCCGGCAGGTGAGCGGCAGCCGGCCGTCCTGACCGAGCTGCAGCACAGACAGTGACACACACAGCAGAGGCAGCTTCCTCGGCCCTGATTGGGCCAGGTGGACTCAGGCGCGTTAACGTGTCCCGCCGCGCGCGCGCGCCACAGGCAGCTTGTGACCACTGGTGCAATGACAAGGCTGCAAGCAGGCAGGTTGGTTTGTGTTCTCACTCACAAACACCAGTGTTTTTTTATTCATGTCCTGCAGATTGAAAAATCAGACAAGCCTGAAGGCATCACCCAGGGCTGTGCGCATTTTTAAGCAAAATTTTAGATTATTGGAGGGTTGTTATAAGGAAAATAACCAGTCACTTCTAAAATAATGCAATTTTTACTCCACAATACCAACCTGACAAAAACTTACTTCACAGATTTAAGATTTTGGATAGAAATTGTATTGATTCCTCAAAGACTGAAGTAATGCTGCTTATACACCACCCTAATATGCATCTGCCATCTTAACTTGATGATTTAATATAAACACAGAGGATAGGGCTGATTCTCAAAATGCTTTTCTTTTTTTGAGTAAATATGAACTGTGTGAATACAGGATGTGCTATCTGGTTTTTAATTCTGTCAGTTCTGTTAGGGGTAAGTAAAACCACCATGATAGCTGTTAGGATTCGACATTCATCTTAAAATCATTCACATTTCAAACAGCCATTTAACCTTTGTCCAGTTAAGTTTTAGTGGAACCTGGGTGTTTAATTTGACAGTGACTTAAGTTTTAACAGGCATGCAAAGTTGTCAGGTCCAGCTTCTTTCAGCTCAGAATCATTTAAAAAATCAGGCATTTCCTATCACCCTAGAAACCTAGAAGACCGAGAAAAAGTTATTCATGCATTCACATCATCCAGACCGGGCTACTGAAACTCCCTCTACTCGGGCATTTCTCAGACTACCATCTCCTGTCTCCAACTAGTCCAAAACACTGCTGCCCGGTTATTAACAAGATCAAAGAAACCAGACCACATCACTCCTATCCTTGCATCATTACACTGGCTCCCCATTCACTTCAGGATACATTTGAGTCTCTTCATGGTGTTCATGTATCTCAGAACTTCTCACCCCTTACAACACCACCAGACCCCTCAGATCCTCAAACCGTTGGCTGTGCCCTGTTTACAGAAGAAAAGGGGGGGGGACAGGGCCTTTTCTGTAGCAACCCCTCGGCTCTGGAATATGCTGCCAGAAGCCATTAGGAAGGCTGACTCTGTGAAGGACCCATTTCTACTCTCTGGCTTTTAATTGCGTTTGAGCTGTTTTATTTTCCATCTGATTCCCGGGGTTTTTAGTAACTTATTTTCATTTTACTAAAATTATGTTGGCTTGTATGTTGCATGTCTTTATGCTTATACTGTATGTGTATCTGACATGATTATCTGTGAAGCACATTTTGGTGCAAATACTGTTTGCTTTTAAGGTGTGATATAAATAAAATAAACTTTGTAATCTCTGTTTTTATTCCTTTCTTTTTCTTTTGTCCTTTCAAATTTCTACTGTCCTTTCTCTGCATTAAGATAAACTGAACATGTCAGGTAGTTTGTTGATTTGGTGATCCCTGACTTAAGGTAATCACTTATCTAACCTTTAGTTTCTCTGCCTTCTAATTAGCATCATTCAGACATATCTGAGCCAAATAACACAATAAAACTATTATATTGTCTTTAAGAAACTTCAACATCAGAATTAAAAGGTGTTTGAAACAAGGACTTGCTTTTTGTTTTCATCCACTTAAGAAGTGATGCGAGCTTTTCCATAATTACTATGTCTCTTAATGAAGGGCTTGATAATACAATACAGTGCTTCATTGTGAAACATTCTTAATGTGGTATGATGAAATTGGCAGTTTTTAAATTTTTTTTCTAATTATCCAAGCTTTTTCAGTGATTCTTAATGAATTCTTAAAAGCTTTAATAATTTTGTATACACAGTGCGCATGACTCACATGTCTTAGAACTAATCTTCGGTCGTTTCGTTTTAACTGCTGTTTTAGGTGCTTACTCTTTAATCCATTTGCCCCAGTGTGGTGTTCTGAAGAGGCAAATGTGATTGACAATGCGCATATAAACATGACATTGAGACTGTGCCAAGGCTTTTCTAAGGATCAACCAGATCCTGTCAAATACATGTATGTAGGTCAGGTGGGCCTGTAATTATGAAAACCTGAAGATGAATTTAAAGCACCTGGACGTGAGCAAACAAAAGTCTTTACAGTTGTTTGAATCCATATGTCAATATAAAAGACTACAATAAACCTCTGCCCTTTATCTGGTGTAGAACAAATTAGTGAAAAAACAGGACAAGTCTGAACAAGCCTATTTGAAAAACATGCTCCAAATCATATTATATTGTTATTTGGTCACTTTTTGTGGCCCATCTGTGACACTGTCTGCATGTTTTCTGCAGTAGACCATTGCCAACAAGAAGCCAGATATTCTGAAAGGCTTTACTTCAACTCAGGTTTTTGTTTTTTGTTGGCCACAGGGTGTGACTTTCTTTACAAGCTACAACCATAAAAGACTTACACAAAAAAGAAACTTTTTATTTTCTCACAGAAATTACACATTTGAAATCATTTTTAACTCAACATTTTTTAATGTTTCATCATTATAAAAGGAAAGAGCCACTAGTACATACTAGCACTAGCACCAAATTCCGTAGGTCTTCTGAAAAAAACAAACAAAAAAACAAAACACCAAACAACAACAAAAAAAAGCAAAGGCCAAATGGCCACATTTGTCAAAAACTACATACTCTTGATAAAATAGAGAAAATTACAAATATATATCCACCTATTTCAGGGAAACAATAGATTGTTTTACAAGATCACACTTTCAGACTGCTACAGAAAGCCATACAGAAGTACAAATCAAAGGACATGACAGTCAGAGCCCAAAAGTCCGCTTTGAAAAATATACTTTTATATAGCCCAGTGAAGGAAACTGTTAGCAGCTCAGGTAAAGAATGCTGGTCTTTCATATTTACAAAAGACAAAAGGTTTCTCAAGTTACTGGTATTTTGGTTTATACCTTACATATTATACAATTTCTTAGTTTCTTTTTGTAAATATTCTCAAATGCATTAATGTGCATATGTGCAATATGGATAAATATCTTTGACAACAGCATGTCTTCATATAGATTTACACTTTCTAAAGTTAATGAAGACTTTTTTTTCCACACAGCTATTATCTTGTGTTGTTGTCAGTTTTCAGATGTGATATAGGCTATTTGACTATATTCCTGGAGTGTATGTGTGTGTGTGTGTGTGTTGCGCATCCACTCTCTTTCATCAAGAGTTGGTCCCAAAATCCGTTAGTGTTTCCAATTATAAGACCAGTTGCATGAAGACGTTATAAAATCAAGGCACATTTAGTTACATAAGGCTGATCCTTAATTTTTTCTAGAATTTAAGAGAATCAACACACCCATTTAGTCATGTGCCATGGATTTAGACAAAATCGAGCCTGCTAAAAACAAACAGAGACCACCATTAATTGAATAGTAGAATTGTGTCAACATAATCATGGCATCTGTGGCACCACTATGACTTCAAAATATGACTTTAATCTCCATTTAAAGGGAGCAGTTTGACGTTTTTGGAGACACTGTTGTCTTGCTAAAAATTATGAGAAAATCCATACCATCAAATGTTTAGCAGTAGGCAGTAGGCACCAAGCATTATCTTGACTCATCAGAGAGATTTGACATAGGGGGATGGAAATTGCCTGGCTCCATCCTAAAACCACAAATTTATACCATTAGACAGAGCCAGCTGAGCTATGTCTCTTTGTTTTGGGAGTTTTTGCTAAGTGAAGATAACCAACTGCTGGTTATAATGTTTTAAAATTGCAGGTACAGGGAAATGTTGATCTTTTCATTCGGCTCTTGTTAAAAAAGCAATAAGGCATATTTCCCAAAATGTCTAATCACCACTTTAATTTTTGAAAGGATGAATTTGCATTATTCAGAAAATTTTATGCAATTTTTCCACATTCATCAAAACAGGTGTAAGGTCAAACATGGAAAGAATATATAGTTAATAAGAATACAGCTGATTACACTTTCATAAAGCGCCTATCCCGATAAGAATAATGTAAATTATGTGAAATAGTTCTTTTGATCCCAGTTGCTGCCCTGACAGAGCCCGCATGTCCGCCTTAGTGGGATACAACATTCATATGCTGGAAAACAAAAGGCCATTTACAGTTTCCAGATGTGTTTTCTACAGCAATTCGTGTTCAACTTTTTGTCAAACAGTACAAAATTGCATTTCCCATGATTTCAAACAGTTGCAAAGATAATTATTTAAGATCACAGGTAAAATAGATTGTTTTTCTTTGTTGTTGTGTTTTTCGTTAAAAGATTTACAATTCAGAGATTTCGAAAGGCAGTGACTGGGGTTGAAGGAAGAAGAGAGTTTCCTGCAGTATTCTGTATCATTTCACATATCCCCTCAAATTCCCACACTGAGCCAGTATTGCTTTGAGAGAAATGATTAGTGCTCTTCCAGCCAAGATGGAGTGTCCCCACCTGGCATTTTCAATTTGATGTGGAACTGCTTGAGTGTCTGTTCCAGCTGCTGTTGGTTTCCAGCATAATATGCAGCTATGGCATTGTGGAACAGGATGAGCTGGTTATGCAGTACCTTCATCTGTTAGGATCCAGGAGAGGAGGAGAGGGGAGAAAATAAGAAGAAGAACAAGAGAGAAAAAAAAAAAAAAAAAAAAAAAAAAAAGAATATGAGCAAATGGAACTTGAATGCATATAAGTGGGAGCAGGTATGTAGAGTGGAGCTAATCGTTCAATTACCTTGTTCTCCTCCAGGAATTTCAGTTTGATGGTGACGTCGTTTCGCATCCTCTCGAATTTCTCGCGGTGGATCTGGAACTGCTGCTGGGACAGCTCGATCTTGGGCATGGTGGCGGCATCACGTGGTCCCAGATTCAACTCCTCCAAGTCTGTGCGGTATGCATCATACTCCACCCTGGGGATAATTTTAACATTAGCTCCCAGTTCCAGTGCACAAACTGTATTCAGTCAGCAAATGGGAGATTTTTTTTTTTGGACATGGTTTGGATTTTGTATACTTGCTGAATACTAGTATATTAACAAAGTATAACAACAATCTGTGGTTTCATTGCAACACCTTTCAGCTCATTGTTTTGGTTTTATTGCCTGAAATTTAACTGTTACTGTTTTGAGTGAACCACTTGAAACTTTGAAAACTGTAAACAGGCAAAGTTTTTTTGACCAAGAAGCACAGGTCAAATAATGCAGATACAATGGAAGAACTTTCTCTACATATTTCTATAAATGTTATGTATCGGAGTAAGTGTGCATACATAACAAACACATTTGTACACATTACCTGGCCACTTCATACTGTTTGACATTAATCATGGTGTCCTCGATTGTTTTGTCCACAAGTGTTGTCACACTGGATATAAAGAAGTTGATGGCACCCAGCAATGTCTCTCCGTTTTTGGCCAAAAGCTTTTGGGTGTCAGCATTGTACCCAAATTCCTCCTGCAAAGAACAATTAAGCACACAAACAGGAACATCAGCGGTTATGAAATGTGTATGAGTCACTATTACATGAGTCATGTGAGAGAGAAAGTAGAGTGTGCATTGTCATTTGATGACTGATTAAAGTAGAAAATAATGTGTAACAATAAAGATCTATGGGATCAGAGAAGTTGTCCAGTAGATGGCCCAAATGTCAATGCATTCAATAATATTTTAGTGCTTGGATATTAAGTTAAAGATGATAGCAAGACTATTCTCAGCTGTAACTTATCTAAATATATGGACTCACATGGAGTTCTGGTGATTTGAGGCTGAGGTCGGCGAAAGCGTCGCCCAGCTGTCTCTGGGTCTGCATTATCTGGGATAACTGACTGGCCAGCGTCTGAGCCAATTTTATCACACTCTGATACTTCCTTTTGTTGTCACGCAGGACTTCAATTTGAGCCTCCAGCTCCAGGTCCACGGTCCTTGAACCCCGACCCAGCTTCTCTGATAGGATCTGCCTGGTACACTGCAGTGGAAAGCGGGGTAATTAATCAGGCAGTGTTGTAAGAGGCAAGCTGCACTTTAGGATATTATTGATTGTGGAGACTTTGTCCTTGAGGTAAGACAGAAGGAGGAAAGAGTGTGAACAAAACTGAGTGGAGCCGAAATATCAAGTGTGAAACACGAAAAGTATTAGTTATTGTAGTTGACAGTTTGACATCTAATTCATGATTTCTGCCAAAATTCAAATTTACTGACAGAAGATAGAGATTGGATGCAGAGATGTAACAAAATAATGAATTATCTTGTAAGAAATTAATTAAGGACAGAGGGGATTACTTTATACGTATTGATGCTCCACTTCCTCACTAGGTCCAGTTTTTCCATGGCTGGGTTCTTTAAGTCATCTGAAAGGACCACCGCTCCACTCTTTGGCTGAGTTTTCATTGCGCCTAGACAATTAAAAGTCATTCACTTTGTGAGTGATTAAGTTATTGGATTTGCAGTCTAGTAGAGACGTTAAAATTAGGGAGGTACATGTTAAGTGTTATAATTATCAAAACAGTGCAATTAGACTGTCTTGGCGACACTTGAGCGACATTTGAGACCAAATGCTGAATTAAAAGGAATTAGAAAACACTGAAAACATCAATGGTTATTCAGTCCAACATGAAAACACAGTTAGCCATAACTGACCACTTTAACAACCACAGAAAATGTGATAAGTAGAGCTTTATTGTGTTTGGGGTAAAGAGGAGAAATACTGAAAGATATGTTGTCCCAAAACTGACAAACTAGTTCAGTGTTATCTGATGAGGCAAAAACTGAGCTGACTATAAATCAATGAATAATATTATTTAAGTATAAGAATGTAAGGGCGGCTTGGAAGTGAAGTGGTTAGCACTGCTGCTTCACAGCAAGAAGGTTCTGGGTTAAAACCCCGGGCCTGGGGCCTCTCTGTGTAAAGTATGTGCGTGGGTTCTGAACTGGGACTCCAGCTTCCTCCCACAGCCCAGACAGGTTACAGTTCATTGGTGTCTCTAAATTGCCCAAAGATGAGACTGTGAAGGGTTTGCTTTCTTTATTTGTCTCTGTCTTGGACCTATGATACACTGACTACCTGTCCAGGGTGTACCCCACCCTTACATGGTGTCAGCAAGGACTGGCTCCAATTTTAGCTCCCCGACATTACGGATAAGCAGTATAAAAATAAATATGGGTGCGTGTCTCTTGTCTTCACTAAATTGGACTACATTTAAAATTAGTTAGCCTTGTTATCATAAATTGATTGGACATTCAAGACAAGTGTAAAATCCATATTTATTTTCACAATAAACTCTTTCACTTATATTATTTATTCACATATGTTTTGCTTTACATGTAATAAATTTTGTCAGTTTTGGGGCTCCACAGAGCAAGACTATCGGAACCAATTTTTGCAAAGACAAAGTTTGCAAGCAGGAAAATTTACAGAGATTAAAAGTGTAGGCAGTTTTCTTTCAGGCAAAGCAACTGCTTAAGACATTGAGAAAAAGCATCACATCCAGAAATTGTGAGCTCTAGATCTTAGCAGAATGATACTGCCAACTATATAAATGCTTATAATTAGCCACAACAAAGCAGAAAACTACTTCAGTTAGCCCACACTTATGCAAATGCAAAGTTTGGAGAGCCAACAAACAAGAGAGGAGAAGAAGAAAGGTTTCTGAACGGAGCACAGCCTGTTGGAACAAGGAGAGGTTAAGAAACTGATGAAAAACCAAGAAAGATTAAGTAGGTTGTGGTAAATGTTGTGTATAAATTACGATGATTCTGAATGATCTTGTACATGCTCCATCTCTGTGGGTACCTTGCTCAGCCTGACTATCACTGGAAGAGCGTGCCAGGCGGCTAGCAACAGCCGAGCTGGGAGCTACAGGTGCCACGGGAGACGTGGGCAGGCTTGCTGACCCTGGGAGATATTCAGAATAATGATTCATTAGTATGTCAACCCCTGCCTTCACAAGTGTATTGGGACTTTCTCATTGATGTTGATTTCCTGTGAGTTTTATTAATTATGGTGGCTCTCCCCATGTTGCAGGATGAACATTTAATGAACAAAAGCCTTCCTCATCCAGAGTAAATAACATGGAAAATAGTCATGGCAACATTGTGGTAAATGGGCAACAACAGCTTGCTGGTCTATGGGGAGATTTTTATTTGCATTTGTAAAAAGGGTGGGATGATAAAAAGGAAAGGAGGGTTACAACGTGGAGATCAGAGGAAGCTCATTACATTCAATTGGAAGTCCATCTTTACAAATTCAAATGTATGCTTTTCAAATTTCACACAGACATTTGATTTAAAAAAATGAAGCCACTGGGAATAATGCAATGAAAAATGGTTTGGAATCACAGAATCCTGCAAAACAATCAAATAAATAATAAATAATGTAATAAACTAAGTTTCTGTTTTGCTGCCACATCACAAAACATCAAACAAACCAAAAAAAAAAAAGGCAAAAAAGACAAGGATCATATGGGGAGTGAGGAGTTTACCTTTGTATAGTCCTGATTCAATGATGCCTTCTGTTGTTGAAGCAAAGTTGCTGGAGGTAATGCAGGACTCAGAGATATTAAAGGCTCCAGGACCCCCAGGACCCCCAGGGTAAGAGTCCTTTGAAAATATTCAAACAGGGATTAACTATATCAACAGATGCAGTTGTTCCTTGCAGACAGACAAAGAAGACAACTATAAGGTTTGTACTATGTGTACTTTGTGAAATCACCCCCACCCCAAAAGGGAAACAAATCTTTCTATTTAAAATGTCACTCATGTTAGTTGATATATTTCAGCTACTGTTTGGGCCAACCATTCTTGGAGCTACTTGACAAAGCCATGATCATTCCATAACAATTATGTTCCTCTAATGATGGATTGGAAGGAGAAAAGTAAAGTCATGGCAAACTTAAATAAATAAACTAGTTATGGTGACACAGATTATCAATGTGAAACAGAAACCATGCCAATTTTAAGTTAAGTCCCTTGGTCAATTCATAATTTTGTGTCTGAACTATCTAATTTCATCAAATAAAATGGTTTAAAGCTGCATATGTGGTGATGACTGCTGGCCCTTCCTTGCAGGTTGTCAATTTGACTGTGAGCCATTAGGAGAAAACAAGGGCCCATCTGCCCTGCTCAATCAGATTGGTGATAAAGAGGCTACCCTGAGGCCTCCAAGAAAATGACTTCACAAAAAAATTATTCAGTGCACCACTCATATACTCCATGAACCATGTGACATTCTGTCCATAAATGATTTGCCACCAAATACTATGCAACTATTTTAACAAATGAATAATTGTAAAACAGTTTTCCAGGTATAAATGTTCTGATTTTATATTTTCTTCCCCATATGACATCATAATGGGTGTTTGTTGATTGCAGTAGTAGAGTGGAGAGATAGATATCGTGATAACAGGAAGTAAAGACATAATATTTTAAGGACATTGAGGATTTTTTTCTTTTAATGTTAATTTGCACACTCACATTATCAAAGATGATTACATATTTTTTAAGTGCTGTTCTCAAAAGCCACTCAAGAAAATCTTACCCTGTGGAAAACTGTCTCAGGGCTCTGATCCAGGTTTCCATTGCTGGTGACTGGAATCTCAGCAACTGAGCCTCTATGTGACTCCTCAGCCATTGTGCTTCCCTAAGATGAGGAAGGTGAAATCAAGCAGGTTATTGCTCAAAGCTTACCTGGGCAGTCTCAACTAGAGGGATCAACCTTAAGTTCAGGACTCTGGATCCACTAGTGGGACACAATAGTCGGGCACTGCCATCTTGTGGACACTGACAATGGCAGCTATTGGCCTGGGTCAGGATTCAGTGCTAATAATTATTGCTATTTAGTGGAAATATAGTGATGTTGTAAAATTATTTAAAAAAGACGCACAGTTTTGACTTTTACTGTAAGCCAATGATAACAATCTATAAATACCGAAAACACCTAAAAAAAGGCTCAAAACAAACCATAAAACTGAAGGCATGAAATCTTGCTTTACATATCACCTTCCTTGCAATGAAACAAACAGTTTAATTACTAACATTAGTCTACATTAAAAAGTCTGAAAAGACTATAATTACAATATATAGACAGATGGTATGAATTCACTACAAAAAAGTGCCCACCCCTAACGATTTAGCTAATGTTTTTCGCATTCATTCTTGGACAGAATGAGGAGCTTCATGAGATTTAAGCAAGTTATGTTGCATCATGACAGTATTTCCCCAAAAAACTGACAACTAATTTTCAACACTCTAGATAACAATGCCTTGCAATTACTACATAAAGTATGTTTAAATATGTTACCAACAGCACGTTACCATTCGCACCTTTCTCATGCTTTAATTCCTGGTGTGATGGAGGATACATAGACGATTTTGTATATTAAGTGTGCCATAAAGATTTAGAGCTGAACATCAATACACTAATCCTATGGAAAAATAGCAATTGTCACATTCAAGTTGGCATTTAAAAAAAAGAAAAGAAAAAAAAGATGTATCTGATACAATGATATCACTTATTACAGATCGCATTACATAACAATTGCATGAATAGGCCTGGAAAAATCTTTCGGAGAACACATAGTTTGCGGTCCATAGAGTTTAAAAAGGCATAGTGAATCATTGGTTTACTTTGCTGCCCATTTACATGTTGACTCTGAGCATGCCACAATGCAGAGACAGCAGTTTGTGGCTATAAAAAAACTGGCTGCCCATTGTTGCAGGCTCAAGATACAACAGTGCTAGTTTTAGTGCATTTTTTCTTAGTCTAATCACTGTGGACTTGGGGCGATTAGGTAACTGGAGCAGTTACCTAATCGCTATATAGCTCTATTTGTAAGCAAGTTGTAAATTTCACGTAAACATCAGGATAAAGTGACACCACTGCATCTGTTTTAAAAAGTTTTTAGTTATAAATAATTCTTAATTTCCATCACTGAAACAATCCTTGATCTATGGATCTCAACCAGTGTGTAAATAATGTAAATAGCAACCAGATCACAAAAAACTATTTAAAACCTGTGTTCATACAGTATTAATAGCATATGCTTAGTGAAGCAGGCCTATAATGACTTCATATTATTGCAGTGAGTGTGAGAATGACCAGCAATATCACCCTCAAGAAGAAAATCTTAACAAAACAATAGATATAAATTTTGCAATGAAAAAGAAACAAGTATTAAAAAACAAAAACCAATATTTATGAACTGATCTCTCCTTTAAATCAAGTTTAACTTGTACTTAATTTAAAATGTTGATGAAAAAAGTCCACTGATTGACAATAGATTATGCTAATGTTTTCAAATACATTTAAAAGTTTTAGAGTGGTCTTACAGAGCGAGGCTACATGTAAAGAAGCTGTGTGTGTTGGCTTGTTTTGTCTATCTATCATGAATCCAATTTCTAACATTCCCAACCAGAATGGACAGCATTATAAAAAGGGTCAAAGTTTAGCTCTGTAAATTTATTTCATGGTTTCACATGTGATAGAGACTTAACTTTGAGTGTTGTCTTGTAACCAACACATAAATACTTAAATGCCATATGATGCCGGCATGCGGGCAGGGTGCACAGAAACTACTTAGCTTGTCTAACCACCTACCGCAGATAAGACAGACTCCTGCCAGATCTTCTTCTCTGACAAAAACCTTAAAAAGGCTGTCTGGCCGACAAATATCCACAATTACATACCTTTTGCAAAAAAATGTGTTTAAAGAAAAAGGACAGATTTTAACCATATTTGGTGAACACTGTTCAGTTATGCTGCTCCATAGCTGTATTATGAATATGAATTTCACTCTTTTCCTGTATATCATAATGTACCGGAACTACTTCAACCATGGCTGGACAGATGACCAGGGGTTAGGGAGCTAAGATGATGCAGCCCACCCTCCGAAAACATCCTGCAGGAAAGCGTGGTAATAGTGTCAGCCTAATGGAGCAGGGCATGTAGATAAGTGGCTTTGAATTAATCAGGCATATGAAGTAGGAAAAGATATGGCATGTCAGGGTTCAGTATCCTGGATACAAGCTAACCTGATGTGGAAGACGGGGATGGGTAACAACAATGAGCTAATTGTGCAACGGGCTATATCAGCCAAAGAGGAAAGACTCATGTCATCATGCTATGCTATGCTCTCAAACTATGAAAGACTCTGACACAACCATGTTGCACAATGTTGAGCTCAAGTAGCAACCACACTAGAGAATCTGCATTAAAAAAAGACTGGAAAATGTAATGTAATCTTAAGGGCAATGAACTCACAGTCTGAAGAGACAAACATTTAAGGAACAAAAGAAATGTAGAGCTGCCCAAGAATGTCGAGCCTCCAGAGTCCAAATTCAACTCACTTACCCAGTCATGTGACTGACAACATGTTGAGCATGTAGAAGTAAAGCGCTCTCTTTTCATCCAATTTACAAACAAGGAAACATGATGAGGAAATGGAATAATTCATATTCTGTACATTCACTTACACACACAAAGTCAGTGTCAATAATGAATCATGAACATTATCACCAAAAAATAATGTCTAAATCATGTCATCATACGTATAGAATACATTGACTGAGCACTTTAATGGGAACTGTTGTATTTTCCTACTGATCCAACGGCCCAATCAGCCAATCGCCTGGCAACAGTGCTATCCATATTGTCATACACATACAGGTCAGACACTTCAGTCAATATTCAAATTAAACATCAGAGTGGAGAAAAATGTGATGTCAGAGGACCATGTCAGTTTCTACTCCTGTGAGCCACAAACAGAAACCTGAGGCTGCAGTGGACATGGGCTGACCACAACTGGACAATGGAGGACTAGAGAAATGTAGCTTGGTGAGATGATCTCATTTTCAGAATGTGTAATTTTGTATCAATTCATACCAATCAATAATAAGCCAAATGCCACAGCTTCTTTGAGTATTGCTGTTACGTACCAATGTGTTTCTATTTCTCTGGCTATAATATACTGCCTTCCAATGGCTACTTCCAGAATGATGATGTTCACAAATCAAAAGATGTCTCAATCTGGTTTGATGACTATAACAATAAGTTCAGCCTACTCCAGTGGCCTCCCCAGTCTCCACACCTGAGTCCAACAGTAAACTTTTGGGATGCAGTAGGCAAAAACTAAACCCTAACCCTTAGTGATGAAAATGTGCAGCTGAAAAAAATAAATGATATGATGCAGTCATGACAACATAGAGTAGAGCCTACTATGAAAATTGTAGACATCGAGGCCATGAAAAACTATGAGAAAATATAGATCCTACCCAGTATTAGCATGGTGCTCCTAATAAAGTGCTCAGTGTGTGCATTTTGTTTTGTAAAAACAACAACGAAAAAAAAAAAAAACCAACAATTTAATATAAGGCAGTTTTAACACAAAGCAGAAAATTGAGCAAAGCTTTGCTTATCCCCAAACCCATAAGAAATATCACAGAGTAGCACACTTGCAATCAGCAGGAAAGCCACCAACTTCAGCCACCACAGAACAACTAACACTAAAATCTTCTGCAAAGCTGAATGAAATCCCAAACACAAAAGTGGGAAACAACACAATCACTTAAGGGCTATAACTCAGGTTCATAGTGATGATTGCATAATTTATTTATTTATTTGTATGTTTATTTAGCAGGGACAGTGCATTAATATGCATTGCTGTAAATGTGCCAGAGTTAGCCAAGAGGCTATTTTTCATCTGTAGTCCCTGGACAGATGTTTACAAAGTCACCCTCCTCTACCTGCCGCCATCTTCGTAATGAAGGTATCAGATATCAGATGAAACTCCCTATCAAAAATCAATCCAACAATAAATTGATTCAATAACAAAGAGACGACCATCACCAAAGCAGATCGAGATCAAGACAGCAAGATGAACAGGTGAGCAGTCAGGAAGTGGAAGTAGATTGGCAAGAAAGCCAGCAGTACTAAGTTGACTGGCCAAAGCAAAGTTAAACATCACCTTTGTTTCTGTGTCTCCACTTCCCAGTGGTGTTTCAGCTGTTGCCATGTGATGATTTGACTGGTGTCCCTCGCTGTCTACACTGTCAGACATGTCTGCTTCATCATCGTCCCTGCACGTCACCACAGTCTCACTCTGAATGTCCTCACCCTCCTCTTCACCATCCTTGTCACCGTTTTCTGCATTTTCTTCATCACTGTCAATATTAACGTCGTACAGCTCCTCATCCGTGCAATTTCCATGCCTGCTGTTGTCTACACTCTCTGGCTTTATATCATTACTCAACTTCCCCTCTGCTTTGTCAGTATCCTCACAATCCACCCGAGGGTCCTCAGCTGAGGTCCTCTGCGATTCAGCCTCAAGACTAACTTCAGACATACCTGAAAAAGGAGTATGGAGTATGAATAAGGGCAGGGGTAGAGCAGTATGAATAGATCCTATGAATTAATGGTAGGTTCTTCTGGTGTACATTTATCCAAGCATCAGTACCAATGCATTTGAGGGCTAAACATCTGATGTATGCATTTCATATTAACGAGTTGTGAACTGACTGCTGGTAAAATTATACAGAGGTGTGAATTTTGTTTTTTTTTTTTTTTGTGGCGAAAAATTATGAATTTATGTTGTGGTCACTGAAATGAGCCTTCTGGCATTGCAAAAGGACCGATGTAGCAGCCAGTAGTTTGCCCTAGAAGCCCTTGTCAGGATATTTGCTCTTTATTGCTTTATAGCAGGAACTAGCTTTACAGTTTAGCAGGGTTACGTGAATTACCTGTTGCGAACACAGTCATGTGACTAAGGAGGGCATCCAAAAGTGATAAAAAATTGTTTTTAATGTTGGACACATCACTGTTGTACCTTGGTTGTGTTGCACGGATGAGGATAATTCAACACAAGTGTGTTCGGAAAGCAACACATCTTTCTGTGGATTCCCCTCCGGGACAGTTAGCATAAAGCTGAAAAACCGATTTGAGTTAACGTGAATGTATCACAGCCGTTGACATGGTTAGCTAACGTTAGCGTATCTTAAAAGGCGAACTGATGGAAAGCTTGACTGACATTGTAAAAGTTTTGAGATTATTTCACTAAACATGCAGACTAAACGCCAGCAGGGAGAGGCGATGGTCAAAAGTTTAGTTCACATTACCTTTCGGCGGCTAATTATTTAGCTTGTGAGCTGTTAGCCGTTGTTGTAGTTCGATTAAACCCTCTCTGGTCCGTGCTGTGCCGTGCCGTGCCGTGCAGCTCTCGGCGTTTTTCTTAAAAACCAGTCCTGGCTCCAGTTAACGCACACGATACACAGAAAAAAAACAGCTTGTCATAAGTGGTTTTCGACTATCCACCCACCACCTCCCTCAGACTTGAACCCCGGAAAGACCTGACTGTTGTGAGGGCCCTCGGCTGTCATCGGCGACGGACCACATCATTTGCGGGGCGCGCTCTCCCCCTGCTGTTAAAGTATGGGGCCTGTACTTTATATCGAAACTCTAAAATGTGTTTGTTTTACCATTTTAATGGTCGAGTAGGTGTTGTATTTGAAGATAAAGCAATAAGCTGACTGTAACGTGGAGTCAAGCATCCCCCCTCTGGCTTTCTTCCCTATCTTGTTATAGTTTTCTGCGTGTTGCTGGCCACAATAAGATATTCAACAGGAAACTCAATTTCCCATAAGCCCCGGGGTGCGAGACGCACACGTTACAGCGTAATCTGAAGTCTGTCTGAGGCAGTCCAGCTAGAGGCCATATTGGAATCTATGAAGTCGGCTTGCACTTTGATGGAATTGAGTGTCTTTCGTTTTTGGGAATCTTTAAATCGTTACCCCGGACTTATACCCGAGTGATTGCGCAGAGGATTCCACCTGAGACCCTGCCAAGTCCGGACGGCAAGTTGTCTTGCTTCATCTAGGGAAAAAAATGAGTCCCACTGATGCTAAACGAGGGGCTAAACGCAGGAAGAACAAGCGGGGCGGTGGCAGTAGCTGCAGTGCTGTCTGCAACACCAGCGGCGGCAAGGCCGGGGTTGCCACGGCCCTAGGTTGTGCGGGACCAGCAGCACCTGCCGCTGTGGTCAGCTTTTTAACGCCCGGAAGCACGGGCAGCGGGAATATGGGCTCCATCACTGGCATAAACGGAGAGGTAGGAGTCACACACAACGTTAACCAGTGCATGTCATAGCATGTCATATTGAGGGGCGACTAGCTAGCAGCGATATCAGCGACACCAATCTGATTCAGGCCCGATACTAATGCGAGGAAGGCAGCTAGCTAGCGAACCTGTGCAACGTAGGTAAAAAATAACCGGCCCAGTTAACTCTAATGCTGGTCGGTGTGTTATGTGGGACATCCTGTCAGGTAGCAAGCCGTATGGGGTGGTGATGTAGTAAACGTAGCCATTATAATGTTATAACAAATCGCAGTAAACATTGTCTTGCTTTTGCCCTGGCCGAACGCCGACTATCGACGTTAGCTTAAGCCAGATATCGCAGCTAAATCGACAACAACATAAGACTGCAAAACATTATCTTTAAGCTATTACAAGCTAAGCAGGGGGAAATTACATTAGTCAAGGCAAGATTATCCTAAAGGGATATTATATCCAACACAACTGGTCCACGGGCTGCTGTTAAAGAGATAAACACCAATGCTAGCTATTGCTAACAGTTACGAGCACTAACAACTTCTACCCCGTCGGGCCTCGATGTGTTTTTACAAGCTGACCTTACACTTTTCGTATTTATTAAGGTTTAACTGTCTACAACTTGGTCATATTTGTTCCCACAGATGAGTTAAATAATCTAACAAACTGCAGTTGTCGAAATTGGATTCGTTTTATACCCTAAGTTACCATTTAAACGCGATCCCACATTGATATTACAAGATGTGAGGTTGTTACTTGTTTCTGATGGTTGAAATCGTAAACATGCATACAAGAAGTTAGTTTCTGTGTGGGTGCTAAAATCTCAAGCACAGCCAAAAATAGTGTGCTCTTCCCACATGGTGTTCCCGCATGTATATACATTTGACCATGTATAATTGATGTGCTGTTGAAATTAATTAAACTTTTAATTAAATAAATGTTTCTATGTACATACAGACAAGGAGAAATGTTGTATAATGTTCAAAAGTTGGGCAGGTATGGTCACAGACAAGGTCTTACCTGTAATAATATACAGATTATTTTTTTCCCTGGAAAAAGGTATATTTGCAATAGCTGCGTCTTAGTTTTCCATCTTTCAGGTAATTGTATTCAATTTTTGGAATGGCATCATCAACATTATTTGTTAAGACTTTTAATGAGTCTTACAAGTTAGATATAAAAAAAAAAAAAAAAAAAAAAAAAAAAAGCAGGTAAACTTTAAATTGTTCCCAGGGCTAGATATCATTGGGGACAGGTGGGAAAGTGTAATTGTAATTGGCTGAATCTTACCTAAAATCTTCAATCATTTGCCATGCACACTGTTTGCATAATAGTCTACCTATCTTGCACAGAAGGGATATACAAGCCGCACTATTGCTTATCAGCTCTGTCCCTTACACATGCACTACACGTACAGCCGGAACTGTACTTCACATACTGACAAAGTGAATCAGTTGTTCATCCTAAATGAAATCAAAAATCTTGAGAAGTGATTGACTCTTTCTGTGCACAATAGATTTCACTAATTGTAACTAATCAGAACATAACTGTAAAGAAGGTACTTGAATGTAAACATTAAGTTATTTCTGTTTCCCAGGTCAACGTGAATAACAGTGTTAGACCACAGTTCACAGAAGGACCTGTGAACGCTGACTTCTCTGGAGTGCTTCAGGTAAAGCCATTGTAAAACAAAGTCATGCTCATTTTGCCAAAGACATTTTAAATCATGATGCCAAAACTTTAGGTCCACTAAAAGGAGTAACACACTACAAAATGTTTTAGTTGACAAATTAATTGTATTGCTTTTTGTTACAATTTTAAATGTCCAATGCGACACAGTTGTTGTAATTATCAAGCAAATTAAATTCGGAAGGGACATGCTCTAAGCAATCTAGTGCGTTTGGCAATAGCAGGACAACACGGTGCTCTGACATTTGTGTTTTGACTAGGCCACATGTAACATGATGTTTACATGAACTCAATAATTTAGTAATATGAAGTCTATTGTTCAGAACAAAACTTTGTACTAAACCCAAACAGTGATTCAAATTATTCATCCGAGGCTTGTTTGGAATAAATCATTTAACTGTCAACCTGAGTTACCTTATGTTTTTCTGACCTGATTGTTTTTGTCTTTTAGTATGAGGTGTTATTGAAAAAAAATGTTGCAACAAATCTAAAGTAGAATAGTCTTTGGTATTGAAAAGGATTTTGTTACACCTTAGAACTTTAATGTGTCAAATGATCTCAGTATCCTCATCGGTGTGATATTTCAAAATATACAATGTTCTTATCATATTGGTTTATTCATCTGCCTTTTGGTGCAGCAATGCCTCATTCTCAAAAAAAAAAAAAAACAATGCTAGAGGGGTACATGTATTTCCTAAGCCCATAGTAACCACACATTCAGAATGTCCAGGGAACTATTGGCACACCTGTAAAAATTTGATGGGGGAAAAAAAAAAAAAAAAAAAAAATATGTTGAATTGAAACGTCTAGGTGTTAATTATGTGTTTGCACCACTCTGGTTTAGTCACAGAGAGACTGTGCAGCAGGAGAATTTTGCAGCATTTGCATTTAGTGCAGTGAGATGGTTTAGATAGGATGGAAGGTATCCTGAGTGCAATGGGCTTCATATAGTTGTGTGACCAGACTTATATAAGCAGATATTAATAAAGCTTGGGAGCCACTGTCAATCAAACCTAAATTATACCCAAAATAAAAAACATTTTTTGGAGTTAATAATTGGCTCTTGATTTCATGTTGATGAACTTGGCCTGAGGGTCGTAATTTTTATTTTTGTGTGGACAAAATTTTATGAATAGTAATTGCACTGCAAATACTGAAGTAACTAAATCCAAATGCTAAAGTAGTTGCATACCTTATGGTATATATATATATCATTTTTCTGCTTAATTTTCCTCCTCCTAACATATCCACCAAAGACCCCATTCACATTTGGCTTGAACCAGCGGGCTCCCTACACAGCTGGTGATCGCTGCCTCTTATGCCGATGTGAGCGTAAAGACAGTACCGTGCCTTCAGAGGCAGGGCTCTCCAGCCAGAATGGTACATCACAGCCCTCCAAGACACCCAGTGCCCTGCAGCTACCTTTGTGGGTGTGCTCTGACTGTCGGCGCACAGTAGAGAAGGAGGACCGACACACCACTCTGGAGCAGTCATTGGGGGTATGTCACATTGGCACAAAGCAGTTAAAACTCTTTGAAGAAGGGTATTGGTACTGAAGTGGGAAAAATGTTTGGCTGTAGTGACAGGACTCTAGGCTCTCTGGTTGCATGATTACTGATGCCTCATTTCTGCTGTTGAAGTTGCACAGCTGTGGCTCTTAGTCTCCTGATAACTTTTCCATTCACTTGGCACCTCTGGTTCTTTTCCAGAAAGGTTAAGACAGTTTTAGCTGTTGCAGTAAAAAGAATGTAATAATGGAAGTCACCATGTTTAATGTCTCGGCTTAGCCTCACGTTCAACCATGACTACATGATAGTATCTAGGTCAGATAAGCAAATACTGTCACATTCATAGAACAAAGAACATTGCAGTGGACATCTTCAATGCAATACATTACAAATGCACAGTAAATGATTCATTCTATTTTGTACTAGCTACATTTCATCAGAACAAATATTCTGTCAAACGTATGCCATATAGATGCCATTATCTCTAAAGCTTATACCCCCTCATATAAACATGCTCAATTTGTGTCTTTGTAAGGAACTTAAAAATTTTGCTGTTGAAAAATCTCATGGTTCAATATAGCATTTTTTAGCTAGAATATGTCACTTTTTTTCCCTCTGGATTTTACGTAATGCTGTGCTTATTGCTCATACTTGCTCATACAACTTTTTAAGTTTTATCTCCTTTTACTAAAAATTATTTATTCATGTTGGGTTTGAAATGCAAGGAGTCTGACTGTTAATTATTTGTAGCAGAAAGTTGCACATTTGGATATTTTACATTTTAATTCTTAAAGCTTTAAAGTTACGCTACGATGAATAAAATTCCATGTGTAGTAGTTCACAGGTTAAGAGTGCATTACTCTGTGTGTATGCCGGTGCAAATGAATATGTAAAGCTAACCAAAGTAGAAAAACCCAAAAGTCTTCAATATTTTAAATAGTTATAAATGTTACATTCTCCAGCATATTTTTACCTTATTGATCAGGCTTTATGTCAAGGCTCGTCAGGTCTGTCAGGAGAGTCACGTTTCCTCAATTGTGGATGTATTAAGATTTCTCTGTTGAATTTGGGTTTGGTGTTCTCCTAAATGTATTGCTCAATTCCATCCTCACGACAGGGAGGGCTCAGTGCTGACTCACGGTATCATGGCCCTATACTAAATAAGGCTGCGCTGAATCACTGAAGATCTCTCACTTTGAAGCAGCTGCAGAAAGTTTGCATCCTAAGACAATAGCACATAATTATAGCATAGGTCTAGTAGTGTAGCAATGCTTAGAATCAACTTAGGCTTCTGTCCATCAGTCATTGAGGTTACATAAATTTTTTTCACTGCTGACTCTAATGAATAAAACTTAGAAAATACTCCATATGTAGATTCTGAAATATGTAAGAGTATTTGTCCTTGATCAGATCTTGATCAGTTTTGAAGGAGGAGATTCTTTATTTCGGGTTTTATTTTTAAAGTCATATGTTCAGCTGTCGCAACGTGTTATGGCAAAACAGCATGGTCATTTTAAAGTTAATTTAAAGCTTTGCTTACTGCATCTTAAGGACACTGAATTTTGTTTTGTATCTTAGACTCTTTCTGATATTTCACACAGAGCCAGGACTTCCTTTTGCACATGCCTGTGGGTAATGGAAACCTGGGCCAGGAAGCAGCCACAGGGGACAGACTGGCCACTGCTGCACCTACACTACCCATGCTCCCTGCCCCAGACCTTACTGCACCAATGCCTGCTGATACCGTGTGCAGCTGTGAAGCCTGCAATGAAAGACGGTCCGATCAGCTTATTACTGAATGCCTTTATTCTTTTGTTTGTGTGTGTGTGTGTGTTTGCGCGCGCGCGCGTGTGTGTGTTGATGATGAGATCTTCATGAGTTCATGTCCGGACTTACAGGGAGATCTCTGCTGAGTCAGAGAGGGAGTCACAGCAGCTGCAGAACCACTGGTCTGAAGTTCGCTACCTGGTGCGCTGCATCTACCGTCAGACAGGAACACCACTAGCAGATGACCATGACCAGCCCCTAGAGCGAGACAAGGAAGGCATGAAGGAGCTGGTGGACAGGTATAAAGAACAGCTCTGTTGCTCAGCTTTCGTGTTGTGTGTCCACTAGGGGTCTCTCCTGAACTGCAGAAATGTCTGTGGATGCAAGAAACAAACCTGTGAAAACGATCAGAGGCTTTAGACCCTTTGAAAGCAGTGATGTCATCAACCTGACACTACAGCCTATTGTTCGTGAAACAAATTAAAAGGTTCACAGAACTGAATCTTTACTTCCTTAAAATAACATTTTCTCTTGAAACAATGTGTTTTTTGGCCATTTGGTGACTCACTGGGGGATCATTTTCACTTGTAGACCAAGGGGAAATTAATTGAGAAAATATGTTTAAGTTAATAGGAACATAAACAGAGGCATTTGGTTGCACTTTTCTTTCATGTTCACTTACCAAGTCTCATTTGCTTAAGGTTTTTAAAATGGATTGCTTAATTTTCCACATATAGACTGTGTGAAAAGGACCCCTACCAGCTTTATCAACGGTTGGAGCAGCAGGCTCGTGAATATGTCTTGGAAATGAAGGTGCGGCTTCTGAAGCACCTCTCTGCAGGCTCCAAGACTGTGGGACAATTGGGGACCATGGCTGCAGGCCAGGGTCCTCCTCAGGCCCACCAATTCATCTCCCTACTGCTGGAGGAGTACAGTGCCCTCTGTCAAGCTTCACGCACCATCAGCAGTTTCCTACTCACTCTGGTCAGTGTATCCACTTTTCTGTTCCCAAAGATACTTAAAGTAATTTTTTTTTCTGTAGGTTGCACCAAACAGAAGGAATTTTGCATCACTCTTTTGTTGTTGCCATTCTGGCTGTAATCCTTACCCATTTTTCCCTCAGGAGAACGAGCACCTTCAGAAATTCCAGGTGACATGGGAGCTGCACAACAAGCACCTTTTTGAGAACCTGGTTTTCTCTGAACCAATCTTGCACAGCAGTTTACCTGCACTGGTTGCACAGCTGAAGTAAGACATGAACATTTTTGTTAACAGAAAGACCTGTATTGTTTTTTTAATGTTGAAAGAGTTATTAAAAAACTGTCTTGCATTTGCCTTTCAGCAAGTGTCTAATGTATTTTGTTGTTTTTTTTTTTCCCTCCCCAGACATGGCACAGCATCCCATGATTCATACAATGAAGATATGTATAGGACCTTACTAGAGAGCTACCAGCAACTACAGCAGGAGATGGCCTTGGTGGCTACTGAATGGCAGGAGTGTGAGAAGAGGATTGATGACTATGTAGATGAACAGGTACAAAACATTTGGGGTTATACAAAAATGCATTTGATATATTTTATAGTAAATTAAAAATAGGTTTTTGATTAATATGCACTAATTAAACATCTAAGATTGTCACTCTTTCACAGCTGCTTTTTAAGGTAGAAGGTCAAAGTCTCACCAACCAAAGAACAGAGCCACACAAGTCCTTGATTAGCAAAAATGTAAGGACCAATAAAATTATATTATGTTTAATAAAGTGTTCTGTGTTACATTGTTTAATTACTTAGACAGGCTCTTCATTATTTGCCCATTTTCAGACTTTGAAGACTAAACAGCGAATGCTGAAGGAAGACTGGGAGTTCTTTAAACAAAGAAGATTTATAGAAGAGCAGGTAAACTACAGGAAAATTCAGCTGTCATGGTGATTTAAAGGTACATTACTCTTCTTAAAAGCAGCTTTTTATTTTGTTCTCTTTATAGCTACCCAACAGTAAGAAGTCGCCCAGCCAAGATAACAACTTTACAGACACTATGAGGATGCTCTCATCTCGTCTGAGTATTCCAGACTGTCCAAACTGCAATTATCGAAGGAGGTGAGGTTTGAGGATTACCTGTTGTGTTATGAGATCAACTGTTTCGTTCAGATTTGAGTTCAACACCACACAAAAACTCATTAGAGTAAGTTGTTTTAGTCTAATCACAAACAAATTCAAGAGCAAACATTATCATACTTTTATTCTGAGCAAATTCCCAGCCCCCCGCTGAGGTCCAAGCTAAATGCCCCTTGGATCCAGGTGTTCTGTGCAGACCAGGGTGTGGTTTAACAAACTCAACAATTATTAACAGGTAGCCCAAGAATTACTCAAGTTCTGAAATGTTAACCATGTATATTGCTAACAATGTACATGGCTCTGTTGTCCTTGAGGATCTGGTCTGTTAATTTGAGCTCTCTGACCCCCAACACTTCCAAATGGGAGTGGAGTAAATTTTCTTGTACAGCTGTTCATGATGCTTTTTTGCTGTCCAATAATGAGTGAGTTTAAGGAGGAGATTATGATACAGGCATTAGTGTTCCACATGTATGGTTGCATTTGTGATTTCATAATTAAGTGAACTATCTCTCCCCCTGTATTTCCATCATTTGGGTCTTTGCATAGATTTATACATTGTGATCTTAAATGCTGTGGTAAATCACAACTGACACGCTCCAATTTGATTGACTGTGATTATTGTCTTTTGTAACATTCATTGAATTGTCATCACTCATTCCAAACCAACAGGTGCACGTGTGATGACTGTAGTCTCTCGCACATCCTCACCTGTGGCATCATGGATTCACCCATCGCAGAGGACCTCCACATCAAGCTGCCCCTGCAAGGGGAACCTCCCCGGGACTATTTAGCCGAGGTTCATCCTCCCAGCCTCTCTTCTGGCAGTTCAGCCTCTGGCTCCAACTCCAGCTCACCCATCACCATTCAGCAACATTCAAGGCTCATTCTTCCTGAAGGGGATACCAATACTTTGTAAGTCTGCCAATGAGTGTTCCAATTACAAAACCTTAGAGCATAAAATTGATTATCAGGTCAACATAACCAGCATCTCCTCTGAAAAACGAGGACCCCCCCCCTCCTTTCACTTTTCCCCTAAACCAAATACTAATTTCTTCTTTTAGTATTAGTGATGATGACGAAGTGCCTCAGTTGTCCAGTAAGTTTGGGGACATCTACCCAATGACTGGTTATGAGGAGAGCACCGTTGTATCTGCTGCTGTGAATGGTCTCCACGGTGACATCAATGGAGCAGGGGAAAATGTGGCACTTAAGACAGGGGTGAGTTCAGTATTCCGGTATATTACTTAAAGAAAAATGATTAGTTGTGAATTTCCCTGCCAAGTTTCTTGATGATGAAACCAATACTCAGTATGAGTAGGTCACTGGCAGTGGGGGAAATGTTTTGTGAACAATGTCCTAATTCATTGTATTTATAAGTCCTTGTATTTCCAAAATCTCAGTTTCACACACTTTTCTCTCAGTCTCCTCATATTACGAGCAGCAGTAGTTCATCAGAGGGTGATGAAGAGGAAGCTGATGGTGAGGTTGGTGGGGAGCCACCAGGGCAGCAGGAAGAGCTTTCCTCAGGAAAGACCAACAGTCCCCCACCTGCTTACAACCATCAACAGGTATTCCTGGAATTTCTTTGCCATGATTTCCTTTTTTGTAAATGAACATGCAGTTAGGACTTGCTGAGCAATACTTTTTCTTTTACTTCTTGTAAATTACAGAAAGCTTGAAATATCACTCTATTATATTGAGGCAAAATTGTGTTCAGTAATATAGTTGAACAGTTTAACTTTTGATATGTTTTACTCCCTTTGTTAAATGCTAAGTTTGATAAGTTCTCAACAAACTTTTCAAATCTGCTCAGTGGTATAGAAGAGTTTTGTTTTGTTTCATTTTTCTTCATTTGCAAGCAGATATGTCCCAACACACACACTAAATTCACATTACATGTTGTGAATGTGCCACTCTCAGGTAGAACAGGTCCAGCATGCCTGCGAGTGTCACGTATGCAACCAGGACTCCAGCTCCCCCACCTTGGGCCTTGCCACATGCCTGCCCCCCAGTCGGCTTCACCCTGCGCCCCCACCAGCTGTTGGACACCAATTCTTCACAGACACCAAGACTCCCCCAGCACACCCTGCCCTCCACCTCTACCCCCACATCCATGGCCACCTACCCCTACACAACTTTTCCAGGCCCCTACTCCACCCCACACTCTACCCACCCAGCCCTCCTCTCACACATAATAAGGTGAGGATACTTGTTGAACCCGTGCACCCATAAGGCTAGGTATAAATTACTTTCTCTTTGACTACTTTCTTTTTACATTGCATAAAATTATACCCATGAGAGCCTCTTTAAGGGAAAATTGATTCATTTCCTTATCACTGGGGATTTTTTTTAATGTTCCAGTAACAATACTATACTTAGTTGTGTACAGTTTCACTTTGTTTCTCTGTCACTTCAATCTCCTGCCACACGGGGTCAGACTGAATTCAGAACTGACTCACTGTATCCCATAAATTCAAACAATTGCAATAATAATTTCTTTTACAACTTCCTTTTTTCCCTTAAAGCCTCTACCCCCAAATCCTACATCAAACCACTCAGCAGCCAAGCAGCCAGCCTTTAGCCCATCATTACCAGAGCATGTTTACCAGAACTGCTTTAGCAATGCTGGGGGAACAGGTGACTGGAACAGTTCGCTGCAGTGCCTCTCTCTCAAGTTTGAGAACCTGTGGGATGCTGCTGTGATGAAAAGCTGGAATCCATCTGTGCTGTTGCCTGAGTCCCTGCCAGGTGAGCCGCTCAGACACAAATGAAGTGCCCAAAAGATCAGTTGAAATGAAACAAAAAGTCTCAAGGTCTGTTTAAAAAAAAAACAAAAAACAAAACCCTCCCTTTTCTCGTTAATCAACAGGTGATATGCTCGGACCACCCCTCGCTGACGTCCCTCTTCCTCCAACATCATCCATTGGCCCTCAAGGGGAACACCCCTCACTTTCCACCCCTCTTCCCCCTTCCTCTTCCTCGTCATTGTCATCGTCTTCTTCTTCATCATCATCATGCTCCTCTTCAGAAGCCAAAGAGCAAAAGAAGAGCAGCACCAAGAAGAAGTGTCTCTACAATTTCCAGGATGCCTTCATGGAGACCAACCGAGTAGTGATGGCCACCTCTGCCTCCACATCCTCTGTGTCCTGCACTGCCACCACTGTCCAGTCAAGTAATAACCCACCCATCCACCTAGCATCTAAAAGACCCAACTCTTTAGGTAATATAGGAGAGTAGGAGCAGTGGTTCGGTTTGTATAGATGATGGGCCTTTATTTGATTGTCTAGTAGGCTGCATAGAAAACCAGATTCCTGCGGTGTCGCATCCAATTTTCACAGGAAGTGAGTTGCAAAAATACATTTTCACTGGGAGAGGCGCATGACAATGGTTCCTATTCATTCACTGACTATTTTTGACTTGAAGAGGATAATTAATTTTTATTACATGAGCTGGAAAAAAATTTTTGATGAAGTTGGAAACATTGAACTGTTGGTATGCCCACTTAATATGAATTCTATCAGCAAGAGAAATTCACAGTGAGCAAAATACATAAAAAGGTGACAGTAGTAGTTGTGTAGGAAAGTGTTGGTTCTGTACTGTCCAGTGACAACATAAAACTTCCTGGCTACCTTAGCAAACAGGCAAGCTAGGGTGTATAGCTACTACTTGGTTTCATTTAAACTAAACTAGAAATCCCAGCTTGTTAGCAAAGATCAGTAAAGTAGAGGGCACTAACATTCAAGTAAAATAAATAAAACTTAACATCTTACTAAAAGTCAAACTCACCCAGATTTCTTTTCAGTCTGATTTTAAATGAATTGTTCTTTTAGAAGTAAAATGTTAATTCCAGTGCATTATCATATATTATTTGTTTTCATATTTTAATATTACGGAAGATCCATACATGGTCTCATCCAATGCATCTTTGTCTCCTCTAGACGATGTATTTCATAGTCTAGGTAAAGAGGACCACAGGCAGCCCACACCTGTAACCCCTAGAAACAGCTCTACAGGACTAACCTCCCTCCCGCCGCTTTCAGGCCCTTCCTTGCCCCCAGCACCCACGACACACCTTCCCACTATGGGATCACAGCCCTTCCCAAAGATGGCCGCTCCCGCCCCAGACTTTGTAGAAGCCCACCAGGGTTTGTGTCTTCCGTCTGCAGAGACTCCAGTCTCCTCAACAGATGGTCCTGTCAGTGCCCCACCCAGTGTCTGCAGGTAAGCTATTACTTCAACCTAAAATTAATGACAAAGACAAATTGGAGCCAGTTTTAATTATTGTTCTTTTCAGTGATCCTGACTGTGAGGGCCATCGCTGTGAGGGGAACGGGACGTATGAGCACCAGCCATATGATGGAGAAGAGAGTCAGGATGAGGACAGCTGTTCTGAGCATAGCTCTTCAACCTCCACCTCTACCAACCAGAAAGAAGGAAAGTACTGTGACTGCTGTTACTGCGAGTTCTTCGGACATGGCGGGGTAAGATGCATCTACTTGCTAAGTCAAATCAACTTGGGAACGTGAAGTTAGCATAGTTCACAGATGCAGTTTTCAAATTTAAATGCATTTATATAATACATAAATTGAATAAGTGATTAATTGTCTAAATAAACATTCTGTGATTCATAGTGTTGCTTCTGGCTTGCGTCACCTTCTGTTTTTAATCCTCCAGCCCCCAGCTGCTCCCACCAGTCGAAACTATGCTGAGATGCGGGAGAAGCTGCGGTTGCGTCTGACAAAACGTAAGGAAGAGCAGCCAAAGCGTGAAGAGCAGCAGCCAGTGATAGAACGAGATGGAGGGGTGGAAGATCACAGGCGGGTGGAGGACCTATTGCAGTTCATCAACAGTGCTGACAGTAAACCTGCCTCCAGTTCTAAGGCAGCAAAACGGGCCAGGCATAAACAAAAGAAGGTGAAAGTCCCAATAACTTCAGTGGTTCAATTAACACCACAATCTCCTGTCCACATCCATGTAACTGCTGGTATATTGCATGGTATTACTGTATTGCATGTCTTTATGTGCTACAGATGGAGGAAAAAGCCCGTCTAGAGGCAGAGGCCCGTGAAAGGGAGGAGCAGCTGCTGTTGGAGGAGCAGCAGCGGCGACAGCGGCAGGAAGAGGAAGAGGCAGCACTTCAAAAGGAACTGCTCCGGCTGCAGCTGCAGCAACATCGTGCTGCCAAGAAGAAAAAGAAAGAGAAAGCAAAGGAAAACACCGCACCTCCCCCAAACAACCCACAACCCCTTAAACAGACAGCTCAGAACGTCCTAGATAATCTCCAGAATGGAAAGTCACAGCTGCTTCAAACCCTCATCCGGCTCCCTAACCAAAGGGAACCAAGATTTGAGCCCGTACCCCAGTCCGACACACAACACAGCCCAAAGCGCACCTCTGATAAGGGTGCTGAGACAAACGTTCCAAACTCTACAGCCAACCTCCACAATGGCACTTCTGCCTCTCACCTTGAGAGCAACAGTAAAGTTAAGACCAAACAGTCTGCTAAGGTGGCCACTTGTGAGGCTACAGTGAAGAAAGCCCAAGAGTTGCCCAAGAGCTCAGATATGACTGCAAAACTCACTAACGGCACCACACCCACCACTACAACAGACACCAAAGCAACACAGATCAGGCCTGCTGAGGCTCTAACTCCTCTCCCAACCACTGAACCAAGGAGGGAGGACAGGAGTAACAACAGAGGTGTCAGTGGAAAAAGGCAGCAGCAGCAACAACAACATCAACCACCACCCCTGATACAAATAAAGGAAGACAGGAGAAGTCCACCTGTGTCAAACCCTTCCCCGTCTCCCCCTCCAGCCCCCCAGTCTGAGCAGACCCAGCAGAACGGTAAACCTCCCAGCGCAGAGTCCCCACAGCCAAAAGGCAAGAACAAGAAGAACAAGAAGAAGAAGGGGGACAAGTTGAACAGTTCAATAGGTTGGTATCTTCAGCATTCAAGTAATTAATGTATTAATGTCACTTCTAACCAGCTTTCTGGTGCTACAGATATCATGTGAGGCGAGAGAAATATGAACTGTTCCAAACAGAACACACTGACTCGTCTACATTACACCAACATATATTTCCTCACTTGTCTTTTGAGCATTCTCTGATAAATCCACTTAGTGTGGTTGGTCAGTGTGTGCACTGTGCTAATTTTAGCTCCCATTTGCTTTCATTGCATTGAGTAGGAAGAATGAGAATGTTTGCAACTGTAGATTTGCTCTCTCAGATATATGGGTACTATTGGTGAGCCCACCCAAAATCTCTGTGATGTCATTTTCATGCCTGTATTTTATTTTTCTTCAGATGATGTATTCTTGCCCAAAGACATCGACCTGGACAGCACTGAGATGGATGAAACAGAGAGGGAGGTGGAATATTTCAAAAGGTAATTCAAATAACCGACTCTCTTTATGGGATATTTTTGCTTTCTGTTTAGTTTACATTTCAAACTTGCAGACAGCATATTTCAAGTAACTGAAACTTTTCATGACTTTGCTATAAAGAAAAAAATGGAAATGAAAACTCTGGAGCAGCTCATCAATTAATATATATATATAATTTTTTTAACAATTATTATTCCACCTCTCCTCAGGTTTTGCTTGGATTCTGCACGACAGACACGTCAGCGACTTTCTATTAACTGGTCAAACTTCAGCTTGAAGAAGGCTACGTTTGCTGCACATTGAGGGTGTTAGTGAGTGACTGTCAGGACACAATCAGTACCTTAACAGCTATACCAACCCACACGTTTCCCCACCCCCACCCATCCCTTTACCTCCCCCCAACTGTTGTCCTCCCAGAACTTCTCTCCTGCTGTGCCCAAATCACACCCATGCTGCCTTGCTTTGTTCCTGTCGCTGTGTGGTTCCAACACAGACCCATCTGGACTGATCCACCTGCAGAACTAAAACAAAAATTAAATGAAATGACACAAAAAGAATCACAAAATGCTACTTTACATCTGATTTAATTTTCCTTGCGTGCTTGTGTGCTTTTAGTCTGAGTTGGGCATTTCTCTTGACTGAACAAGCCATGGTCTGAAATTATTTTTTTCTTATACTGGCTTAGCTGTAGTCAAAAGATGCTTATTATGTCTGGATGGTTTCCTTCCCAAAAAACAGACAATGGAAACTACAAAAAAATGAGAAATGTAATGAATTAAAAGCTGTATTTGAGATATTGTGGCTTACTATCCCATTGTTTCATGTTCCTAGCACGGCATCTCATCCACATGATGGACAAGGGAATGGGCTTGGTCAGCTGGTTTCCACTCCCTGAACCCCCCCCTCCCTCCAACCCCCCTCCCCCGGGCCCGCCACCACCATTTCCACCACCACCACCACCACCCCCACCTTCGCCCTATTTCACAGAAAGGAGGAAGGCGTTATACTTGACAATGTTCTTTTTTGGTTTTTAAGTTCTGTTTAACAAACTGTTGAGTAAAAGTGTACCAGTTACAGTTTTTGTTTTCTTGATTTTTGACCTGTAGCCAGCTTGTATCAGAAAACTTGCAAAATGAAATTGAAAAAGAACAATACTCACACTATCAATCTGTTATAGAGTGTATATTGTATTAACACTGAAGCCAAACTGGCTACTTTTAACATATTGTTAAGTAATATTAAATCTTGTCTTTCTTTTTTGAAAGATGGAATACAGTAGTATGGCAGGATTACGTGTCTTGTGTCAAACCTTATTTCATACATTAAGCAGAAATTATTAAAATGACAGACACTTAAAACTACATATATTTAAAGAAATTGGTTTAAATTTGGGGGAAATACTCACTTTTTAAACTCAATCATGCTCTAATGTATTCAGGTTCATATACACACACACACACACACACACACACACACACACACAAAAACATATTTCTTCAGCCACTGATTGCGCAAGTTCTCCTACTTAAAAAGATGGTCTGTAATTTTCATCATAGGTACACTTCAACTATGAGAGAAAATGAGAAAAAAAAACATCCAGGATTTCTAGAGAATTTTTATAAATTATGGTGAAAAATAAGTATTTGGTCATTAACAAAAGTTCAACTGAATACTTTGTAACATAACCTTTGTTGGCAATGACAGAGGTCAAATGTTTCTTGTAAGTCTTCACCAGGTTTGCACACACTATAGATGGTATTTTAGCCCATTCCTCCATGCAGAGCTCCTCTAGAGCAGTGATGTTTTGGGGCTGTCACTGGGCAACACAGACTTTCAACTCCCTCCACAAATTTTCTATGGGGTTGAGGTCTGGAGACTGGCTAGGCCACTCCAGGACCTTGAAATGCTTTTTAACTGAGCCACTCCTTCATTGCCCGAGCGGTGTGTTTGGGATCACTGTCATGCTGGAAGACCCAGCCACGTCCCATCTTCAATGCGCTCCCTGATGGAAGGAGGTTTTGGCTTAAAATCTCACGATACATGGCCCCATTCATTCATTCATTCCCCTTTGCAGGAAAACAGCCCCAAAGCATGATGTTTCCACCCCCATGCATCACAGTAGGTATGGTGTTCTTGGGATGCAATTCATCTGACCACATGATATTCTCTCAATCCTCTTCTGGAGCATCCATATGCTCTCTGGCAAACTTCAGACGGGCCTGGACATGTACTGGCTTAAGCAGGGGGGCACACCTGGCACTGCAGGATTTGAGTCCCTCTCAGCATAGTGTGTTACTGATGGTGGCCTTTGTTACTTATCAGGTCTCCCTGTGTAGTTCTGGGATTTTAGCTCACCTTTATCATGATCATTTTGGCCCCAGATCGAGGGAGAGTATCAATGGTTTTGTATGTCTTCCATTTTCTTACAATTGCTCCCACAGTTGATTTATTCACACCAGCTTGCTTGCCTATTGTAGAGTCACTCTTCCCAGCCTAGTGCTGGTCTACAATTTTCTTCCTGGTGTCCTTCAAGAGCACCTTGGCCATGGTTGCATTTTGAGTCTGACGCTGTGGACAGGTGTCTCTTATACAGATAAGAGTTCAAACAGGTGCCATTCATACAGGTAATGAGTGGAAGACAGAAGAGCTTCTTCAAGAAGAAGTTACAGGTCAGTGAGAGCCAGAAATGTTGCTTTTTTGTGGGTGACCAAATACTTATTTTCCACCATAATTTACAAATAAATTCTTAAAAAAATATTACAATGTGATTTCTTGGATTTTTTTTTCTCATTTTGTCTCTCATAGTGAAATGTACCTATGATGAAAATGACAGACCTCTCTCATATTTCTTAGCAGGAGAACTTGCACACTCAGTGGCTGACTAAATACTTTTTTGCCCCACTGTGTATATATATATATATATATATATATATATATATGAATGTAAGGCTACAGAAAGCAGTTAGGTAGCTTAGAATCATTATTGTTTAACCTTCCAGCTGGAGGTTGCTGAACTCCTGCTGATCGTGACTATACATTACAAGTTATATTTCCCCCTTACTAATAATCAATGTGAAGGTATTTTTAATTTAATATATTAGTGGATATACAGAAATTAATTTATAACTCTTTACCTTGTGCTAACCATAAGTCCATGAACGAGCATATTCCCAAAAAGTCAGAGTGAGAAACTCATCACGGCTAATTCGTATTGCCGCAGTTAGCAAAGAAAGGGGACTATACAATAATATGTACCTTTTGCCCTGTAGTAGCAGTGTTACTGGTTGGTGCTGTCTCATGTCTGTGGTTACACAAGATTGCAGGGTGAGTCATATCCTCTGATATGAAGTTCCTTTTGGGAATTCTAATAATTAATGTAGAATGCCATTGTAACTGAGTCATGTATATCCCAAGGTTGTTTCAGTTTGATAGTAGTAGGTTGTTTAAAAAAAAATCAGGCATTTACATGTAGCTCTGCTTGATTTATACTCATGAAACTGTAGGGAAAATTAAAATGAGACAGTTATGAAATCAAGTACATTCCCTTTGGGTAAAGTGAGCATGAATTGAGGTCATGCTTCAGTTTATCAAGATGTAGATGAGTTAATGCATAACTTTCACAGTGTACACCAGCTGTGGTGTTTCTGCTTGGTGTTTTTTCCATCAATTTGATTGAAAAAGGCATTTTTGAATTTTATTCTAAGCCATGATTTCCTGCTGAATGTCTCTTTCTGCCATGTAGGGCTAAGAATATCTTTAAGATAGTGTGTAACTTCACACTATCAAAAATCTAAGTAACTGGGCTTTGCTTTCAATTTAAACACTATTTTTGGCTGCTCAAACCAAACCAATCACACTTTAAACAAAAACCAAATTAGTTTTAAGTAGGTTATATATATCCCACTATGGTGATTCAAAGGTACGACTTGTTCATACATTGTGTTCAGAGGCAACTGGATAAAGTGGAAGAGGAAGTGAGTTGCACTAATGTTTTCGAGTGACTCCTTCCTCTTGACTTTTCCAAGGGTAACTTTCTTAAAACCCAGGGATTTCACTCTGAAAAATTACCACTCTTACAAATTTGATGAATGAAGGAACTGTGGTAAATGCAGTTTAAGTAAGAGCAGACAAAAGGTTTTGGTTTGTGAGCACAACCACAGCAGATATGACTCATAATTTATTTCAGGTATGAATGAGTGTTTGGCTGTTCATGGAGCGCGCTCGGTCTCGTCACCATTGATGTAAGAGCGGATATGCCACATATAAGCAAATGCCCCACAAAATTACGCAAATATAGACAAGTCATAATCTCAGAACAAAATGTCTGTGCTGTTGACACAGACAGTGATCTTAATAAAATAACAGCAACATGGCACAGATTTCTCTTTTTAGACACCTTGTTGTTTTTTTAAGACAACCCTTTCCTTAAATTAATAAAACAATATATCTTGAAGCATCCTAAAAATTAGGCTTCCAACTTGTGTTTTAAACAGATTTCTCTGATTTGAAATTCCTGTAAAAAGTATCTTTGTTAATGAAGGAAAGCACTCAGACAATGACAAGGAGGACAGGATTATTAAAAGGCATCAGAACTCTTTAATCAGAAATGCAGATCTTTTCATTGTCAGCTGCCTGGAGCGCTTCAGGATCACATACATTTTCACAGAGGGAATCTCCCCCCCCCCACCCCACCCCTCTTTTCTCCTGGCTACAATCAGCCTCCATTGCTCTTTTGGATAGCTGAAACCTTCAACTTCCTCATCATCAAGCCTTAATAAAACACTCAGCAATAATACCAGGCACCTCAACCAACATATGATTGAATTAAAATGATCCACTCAAGTCGACAGCAATCCATTTCCACATAAACTTGTCTGTTTTTTTGGGAATTCCCTCATGATGGCGGGAAATTCCCATTCTTTTAGGATATACATGAGATTAAAGGCCATATCTAGTTCATTCTTTATTTGTCTGGATAAGTGTCAGGCTGAAGTTTACCCTCAGTGTTAAAGTATATGACTGCTAGATCAGTACATCCTGACGCTTTGAAACCTGGTTCCAACAGGAACTGATCTACTGCCGTCACCTGACTGTTCTTACTAATTCTTTGTTTCTTAGAAAAGTTCCCAGACGCTCAGGTGGGGATTTGTGACCTATTTTTTTCTTTCCACTCTCAGATTGGTGGGTAGAGCATTTTGTGTGTGCAAGTTCAGTCACTTATAGACCCTTTTGTAAATGTGTAGGTGTGTGCTGGTGGTGGTGGTGGTGGTGGTGGTGATGGGGGGGGGGAATCCCTGGCAGACAGCTCATTGCCTTTTTAGGGTTTAGGGTATATTTCTGACAATGTGCATGTGGTTGAATTTTAGATGAGATATTTACTTTGCCCTTTACAGAAAGAATTAGACTCAGTCATCATGTCATATGAGTTAGGGGCCAGCTGTTCTGTTATGCAAATTCAATAATTGTCGAAGAAACAAATTCAGTCGCAAATTGTCCCTAGCCACATTAGAAAGTTGTCATGTGACGTGGCCGGGGTATTTGAACGTTTTGGGACTTAGATGAAGTACCTATTTTCAGTTGTCTTCATTTTGAAACCCTAACCCTCTTCTTCAGTTCTATTAAATGGATATGAAATTGATTACCTAGTCAGATTTTTACTTTTTTGACTCATTGCTGTAAACTTAAGTTACAGAAAGAAGAAGCCTTCATTTCCATATTTGAATTCCAATAAAATTAATTAGACAAAATATCAAAGAAATCCTGAATGGGCTTCTTAAAAATATCTGTAAATGTAGTACTTGATGTTACGGTGGTATATGTGGGGCAGAACCTTTTTTAAACAGCAGCTACATTTAATGTACCGCCACAGGTTTAAACTACAAGTTTCTTTTGAACATTACATAGTCTGATCTGAATACAATGCAGCGTATGTGTTCAGTCAAATACCACTGCTGTTTGTCTTTGCACTGCAACTGCCTACTTCCTTTTAGAAGCGGGGATGTCCAGCTTCCTGTGCTTACTACACCAAACCCATGACATCTGATTCACCAAACAGCCATGTTTGTGTCAAAGTGATACTTCACAGCCACTGACTGCCGAATTTTTTTAGTCACTGACTGATCTGCAGGCACTTGATGAGGGTTTGGATGTAACTTGAGCTGCCATAGCCCTGTAATATTTGCTTCAGCCTCACAACAGCTGGGAATCTGGCTGTCACAGTACAGCGTGCCCATTCAGGCAGCACTGGGAAGGGGTTTTCCACCGCACACGTGACATAGATGGACACACAAACACACACTTAGACATGCACACAGAGTTAGAGCAAGCAGCTCCCACATCTTCGTGGTTGTGCTGTGATCTTTGCTTGCTGCTCAAGGCTGCACTGTCACAGGGATTCAACTAAACCATGTAATAATAACCAAATGCAAAGCTATACACGAGCTAAACAGTTTTTTATTAAAAAAATAATGTGCCAGCCTTTAAAAAAAAAAAACAAACAAAACAAAAACACAGCACCAGATATTGGAAAATATGGTTCACCATCATCGGTCTCTGCATAAACTGTTTCAAAAAGCAGTTTAACATTTTTTCCAGTACTAATATATTCAAAATTTTTGATCCCAAAAGTTTATCAGGAAAAAATATTTAGGCAACAAAACAATGCAATAAAAATCACCTGCCTTATCCAATTATATATATGCAAAAATAATAAATATTAATATAATAATTACATATTTTAAGTCAATTTTAATATATACTTTACAGAGAAGAAATATGTTATTTTCAATCAAAAAGTAAGAGCACCAAAATTATTAACTTGATATTTAAACTCAAAAATAAGAAGCTTATGTGTCACAAATATTTGACTCGTATGATCCTATGATTAGTTTTTGTCTAAATGTCAAGAAAGTGCAACAGGTTTGCAATTTGAAACATTGAGGTATATGATTTTTGATATATTGCATTGTCATCCTCCTCTCCTCAACTATGATCTCCTGCATTGTCACAGGAGACCCTGACACTTAACTATGCAGACTTAAGAGAGGCTTGATCAACTCATTCCTCTTGCAACAGGGGAGCTGTGGGTTGTACGGTTTTGCTTGTCTGTTCACAAACATCTTTAGTCAGTTGTTTAATTTGTAATCAAGTCCCTCCAAACTGGAAACTCCACTTTCTTCCATGTAGTGCTGCTCATCAGTGTTCAGTTAATGTCAGCTAGAAGGTAATTGTCCTTTTCAGACGAGTGTTGTTCTCTCTATAGTTTGGCACACTCTTCACAATGTTTTAGGTACTCTACAGTATCACTGTCATTGAACTTGGCCAGGCATTGCGGGCACTGTAACTCTGACTGTCCTAGGCCCTCACTCCAGGAGGGGGCCAATATCGGTGCTGCAGCTGTAGCCTGTTGCTGCACCTCAGTAGTGGCCCTGAGCACGTGCTCTGCTTCATCCTTCTGTCTCCTCGATGAGATCTTGTGTCCTATGTGCATGCGACACATGGGGACCATGTCTCTGTTCTCTCTACTAGACGCCTGCAGAAAAACAAGAGGCACACTGTTAGGAGTGCAGCAGCCTCACATAAGGTAACATGCTTCTGTCATTGCGTCTATAAATACGTGGTTCCACTGCATTGTAGGAGTGTTGTCTCACCTGTTTGTGTAGCTGGCCTTTTAATTGATGAATTTGCTCTTTCAGGTCTTGGATCTGGCCCTGTGCTCGTTCTCTGTCAGTCCGCTCTGACTTAAAATCCTCAGCATAGATTAGAACCTGAGGAGGGGACAAAAAAAAGTATGTTTTTTTAATAGCAACAAATGCTACTAGTCATATTATAAATAGGCTGATTAAGGTTCAGTGCAGAAGAAGACACAGTGAGACACGTTGAACCAACCTGCTGCTCCAGTGTCTGGATGCGCTCTTGGTCTTGTCTCCTTATATCCACCATTTCTCTATCCAGCCTTGCACACTCTGTGATCTTCTCTTCCAGTAAGCCATTCAGCCTGGCAATCTCCTGATGAAGCAACCCAGTGTTGACTGAACCCAGCCCAGGTATCAAGCCCTGCCCGGTGGCCTCCTTCAGCCTGTGGTATAAACCTCTGATATAGTCCTCCCTGCTGGAGTCGTACTTTTGCCACTGGGAATTCAAACTTTGTACCTAAACAACAACAACAACAACAAAAGAAAGCACCAATATTAGACCATCTGATAATGCCAATATTACACATATTACAATTTAGACATTTTAAAATTGAATTAAGTTGTAGAACAAACACTTACGTATGCCACTCGCTGCTTCAGCTGTTTATTCTCCTGCTGAAGTTGGCGGATTTGTGCATTAACACCACTTATGTCAGAGCACCCTGCCATCTACGGGAAATGGTGACAGAAGTTATAGTAGGGCTACAAAAAAAAAAAAAAAAAAAAAGTGCAAGCACAGCATTTGAAGAAACGTGGGAATGTTTTCTGGGGGTTTGAGGGTTGTCAGTCTCCCTATGAATCCCAAGGAATACTATACACCCAACAAAGCCAAGGCATCACACACCTCCTGAGGCTTTTCCCTCAGCTGGTCCATCTCCTCCAAGTCTCCTTCCTTCTTCCCTCTCTCCAGCCTCGACAGCAGTTCCTGGCACACCTTCACGGTTGTACCAAGCTGGCCTCGCAGCTGGTCGGCCTCCTCAGCCAAGGAGGTGCAGAGGACAGCTCTGGTCGCCTCTGATCGTTCCTTCTCCTCCAGGATTGACCGCAGCCTCTGGATCTCCAGGTCCTTCTCATGTTCTGGCTGACACCTGATGTTCTCCAGCTCCAGCTCCTTCTCTCTGAGCTGCACATTCAGCCTCTGGATCTCCTGGGAGGACACAGGGTGATGAACCGTCTGAGCACATTACTTTGTAATGTTTTTACTTTATTTATTAAAGACACAACACACCCAAAACAGATTATTCTAATGAATGCTGCTAATATTAATCTAATTTGACAAACACTCCAATCTCATGCATTTATCTTAGCAGAGACTGAGTTACATGATAATTTATTCTGCAGGACAGAAGAAAAAATGAAGATACACTTCAATGTTAAACATGATGGACTTTAACTGGCTCCATTATATCTACAGGACTTCTGTTGTCTGTCTGTATTGTGATCATTTTAGCCTCCCCCCCCCTCCCAACTTCAAGCCTCAGTGTCCACAAACACGAATCAACACTTGCAACACATTTTATTCACCTCCTCTTGTCGAGAGGCTTTGAACTCCACATCGTTCCTCTTCTGCTTCAGTTTGTATATTTCTTTACATAAACTCTCCAACAGTGACTTGGACGGTCCTATGACCACAGACTCGGCGTCTCCCACTGCCATGTAGATCCTCTCATACCTCCCCAGTCTGACTTTCAGCTCTGCAATGATGTTGTCCTTTGTGTTTATCTGTTTTTTCATGAGATCGAGCTCCTGCCGGGTCTCATGGTAAAGAGTATTCAAAGTGCTGTAACTCCGGATTTTGTCTTTAAACGCGTCACCATCCGCGTTCAGGCTGAGGTTATCCATGGCAGGCTTCGTCGGTTTAAAGGAAGGGAAGAGTGAAGGAAAATAAATAAATAGATCACCCCTAATAATCCAACATTTGACGCTTGTGCTCGTCGCTCCGAGTCTTCTTCAGAAGCCCAGTGAGGAAGACGACAGTCGGAGATGTGGCGCATTGGAGCGGAGGATATTATAACAGTCCGGGGGGATTTCCTGGGGAACTTCCCCGCGTACTTTTTTCAGCTTCGTCAAACTGAGCCTGCCTGCTCTCACAGATTCATCGTTGAGGCAAAACAAGTCTTTATAACTTCTCCTTGGCACAAACGAAGAAAGCACACAAGATAGCTGTTTTAGCTGTTGGCTAAACTTGTAAGCTAGCTTTAACTAACGGCCGGGTAAAAAAAGATGCGTTTGTGCTGCGTTCATCAACATCTTAAACTCGTAACTTCCGACATTTACTTTTAGTTTCGTAAATCACCCTGGTTGTGTGAAATGCAAAAAATGTAAAATAAATAAATAAATCATTTGAATCTCCATCTTCACCGCCCCCCACCCCCAAAAAATAACGTCTCCTACACTGTGTTTTGCAATCGGTGCAATTCAAAGGCTTTAAATTTCCCAGCGGTAGTTTACATTGTTTCCACCCATCCTACCTAACCCGTAAACGTCACATCAGGGCCTTCTATTGTCACAGCAAATTCCCCAGAGAGCCCCGTCGGCCATTGTTTCAGCACTCCCCATATTTTTCCCATGACTTTGAATGCATCATGATTCCTGGTTTCTCTTACATAAAGTGCGTGTGTGTTTGTTTATTTATTTCAGCTCTCCGGACTATTACGTTATTCATCCAGTCTGAGTTATGAGCAGCCGTTGAGTCCATCTTAATGATTCTCTGGGGGGTTTTCTGCTTTTTTAAATGTTGGAAAATCTCTGTGTGACTAACAAAGTACATAAAATCGCTGCAGTATTTCTTACATACAAAATGTATTTCATGTAATGTTTGCACATACAATAACCCAATGTCACAATTATTGCAATATTCCTATGATATCATGCTGTATGACTGTAAGAATACAATGGTTGAAACACCACTTCTTCTGTCTGATTTTAAGTAGTAAGCACTTTATTGCCAGAAATCTGCCTAGCCCAATCACTTATATGGTCTTTAGAAATGAAAAAAAAAAAAAGAAATAAATAAATAAAAGGATTTTTTTTTCAAGTGTTGGCTTTGTTAAACCAAACGTCAAAAGTCTAATGCAGAAGTAAACATTTATAGAAAATTGCAGATGCAAGTTCACATATTTCAGTACATTTATTAATTAAACTTGTTTTATCTCCTTCCATGACAGTATATAAGACATACACACTCAGAGGCCCAGTCGTTCACTTCAGGATATAAATAGATTTCATGTGTATTGTCTTTTTGCAGATTTATTTACACAATATGCAGCTATAGATACTCATTAGCCCCTTTGTGAATGCTTAAGTAACATTAAAAAAATTGTTTTCGAACGGGCTCATCACTACAGCAGTACCATATTTCTGAACATGTCAGGCCAAACTGAAACCTTTGTCTAGACAGTAGGAGTAGAGTTTAAGGCTTTAAGTTCTCTAGGCCATTGGGGAGTCCCAGAGGTATTTCTGGGTCAATCACCCTACGCTATCACTTGAAAGCTAAAGGAGTCATTGAAGCCAGGGGGTTGTCGAGGCTTCCTGTATCAACGTGGAAGTGTCACTGAAATCATATGTGTTGAAGAGGTGGATATAAATCACTTACAACTTAACACAATCCTTTTTGGTGACCAGCTCTTCCATGTGAATGTTGGATTCTTTAAAACTTCATTAATCTTTTAGATTATATGGCTCATTTGGTAGCAGCTGATGTGTGAGATTGAGAGAGGTGAAAATGTCTGGGACTCCCCACCAATGGGTGAAATTGATGAAGCCTTAAATAGGGAAATGTATCTTAACTCCAACTCGTTATTGGTTCATTTTGACATCTTAGTCATCTCATGCAGGTATTGTAATACCTGCATGTATCTACCTTGCCAGTCTTCTTCCAAGTTCTCAAATGCTATCATTTTCTGCATTTACAGTTTTGTATTATCATGAATGTCACACGTTTGAGATTTGCAGTGTTAGTCACATCAGCGTGAGAAGCCATCAGCTATAGGGCCAGAGTGAGAGTTCTCTGCTTCAAAAGCAAATTTTTTATTGGAGAATATTTTAAAAGTACTAAAGTGTTGAGATTTCTGACTGATTTCAAAATAAATATCAAGACCAAAATAGAAGTGATATGTTTTTCAAAAAGGACAGCTAAAAAAATATGATAGTAAAGGAAGTAAGCAAGAAAATCTTTATTCATTCACATCAAATTATCTGTCAGCAAGTATTACCAATTTCTTCCATTAGGTGGCGTTGCTGAATCAATAATTCATACCGTAGGTTTATCTTCCACCCTATAACTGTGGCCTTTAGGATTATTTTTAAACTCTTTATTCATCACAATATTGGTTTCCTGCTGATAGTAAACTGCCAAATTGTCCCCTAAATGTCAGCTTTTGTTATTTTTAGAACACCATGCTCAGTTAATGAGTAATTTCAAAATATTTTGTTGGCAGCTTTTAATAGCTGGAAACTTTATACAAGAATAAAAGATAGTATTTGATATTTACACTGTAATACAATACATTACACACATAGAACACAACACAACATGGTTATTTGTGTTTACAAAGTTACTGATTATCAAAACAACACTATCAACCGTAGCTCCGATGGTCATCATTAATACCAAAAACACAACTTGTGCAACTCATGAAGCAACAGGATGAGGATGTAAACCCAAACCTCATGTGAAAAACTGAAATGAAAGTCTGGGGTAGAAAAATGTTTGTTTGATCATATTGTGGTAGAAGAGCATGCAGTGACTCAAGCACAAAAGTTTTTACCAAGGATAATAAAATATTGAGGAGGAAGAGAATATAGCCAGCTATCTCTCATTTTTTCTTGAGAAAACAGAGGGAGTACAAAACATCACACCACCCACATGTGGATCACAGCTTCACTCAGATATGCACCACACAAAATTACTCTATCTTTGCAACTGTAGTCTATAGAATGAGAACAGAAGAAAAGTGTCGGTACTAGTTGAAGAGGACTTTTACCAAATCTCTTTATTCAGTCCCAAAAACCCTTTGATCCTTTTTATAATTTTGAGTAGAAACGACTTAATTTTGCCTCTAAATTATTTTTGCTGAGCTAACCCTGTTTGAGGTCCTCTCAAGGAAAGCATATTTTTTTCATACTAGGACAGCTAAGAAAAATATCCTAGTGTGATAAACTCACAGTCTGATTATAGACATTTGAAACCTGGCCACTTGGGGGCAGTCAGTGCAAAATTAATAAGGTAAATGATGGAAGCCACAAAATCTTACATTAGGTACCTTTAGGGACTTGTCTTTTCTATATTTACCCTTTGTGTTTGCATGAGATATAATTAATGTTTTAAGGAATCAAGGTGATGTTTTAAGTACTTTGACCTTATTAGTTTCTATAATTTGAATATATTGGGACATAGCACAATCCACAAACTGAAAAGTAGCCCTATATGTGCTCCATATTACCTAGTTTTTAGGATTTAGGACAATGGAAATGATTCATCAATGGGAAGACAGATGAGGGGATGTGCCTTTGAAGGACAGGGAAATATCTAAAGCATAATCTTTTACCGCAAACCAATCATGAAAATGTGAACGGGGGAAGAGCTCAACTGCACCTTGTCTTCAACAGCAACTCATGCAGTTTTTGACCCCCACCCCTCCCTTCCTAGCACTGCAGCTTGCGAATGCTGCGAGAAATCCTCTTAAATTCACGCTGGCCCTTCTGCCAGCGCTTCAGTGAGGTGATGACCAGATGGCCGTCCAACTTCTGGCCCATGACCAGGTAGGCGGCATTGATGTCGTTCATCTCCTCGCAGATGCACTGCAGGCCGTCCTTCAGCCACAGCACCGTCTTCCTCAGGTCATGCTCCGTCACGCCGTTCAGCTTATAGATGGTCTTGCTCTTGGACTCTGGGACTATTTTCGTGTCACCGTTGATGTAGGAGATCTCCTTGACTCTGATCTTCAGAGCTTAAAGTGAGCAGCAGAGAACATAAGGATTTGGGAGTGGCACATAAATATACAGCTACATATCGTGACAAATATACACAATATACTCTCTTTTCCAAATGCTTCAGGTGGAAAAAAAAAGGAGGTTTAGCAGTGAAATATTTGCCTGTTGGTTCCTGTAATGGCCCTCATCATCTGTTTGGGCCTCTGAGCTTCACTTCAGGAGCCACTACTCTAATAAAATGAGTGGCTGGACTTACCAAAGTCATTCTTGCACAGATTGTCAACAATCTCGTTGTCATTTTCATCTGTTTCCTTGCAAGCATCACACACTCTGGGTACTGCGAAACACAAATCAGACTCATTCAACAAATCAGTGACTACCAGTGATAAAGCCTTGCAGACTAAAAACGTTATGTTTATTTGGATACTGCAAAATCATTACAATTGTTATGTACTGAACCAAATAAGCACAGGATTATAGGAAATACGCCAAATGTGGATTCTGGACAGTCATGCATAATAAAGAGAAAATGCTTGATCTCTAATTAGCTGGGTACCACAAAGTATATTTTTGCTTTGACGCACAGGACTTGTGGAAGGTAAATACAGTTTACACAGACTCAAAGCAAACCTTACCTTCTTTGGTGACCGGCACAAGGTTATCGATGCCTGCGGGAGGTATGCAAAGGTCATTGTCCAGAGGGAAACGATCGCAATCCAACATCTTGGGCCAAGGGAAACCGAAGGCGGACATGACTGGCGCGCAGCCGTGCTTGACGCTCTCGCACAGGGACCTGCACGGCTGGATGGGCTCGTCCAGGTCGTCCAGACACACGGGAGCGAACAGGGAGCACAGGAACTTTCTAGTGTCGGGGTGACACTGCTTCTGGACCAGCGGGATCCAAGACGAAGCTTGCTGCAGAACCTCATTCATGGTTTCGTGGCCGAGCAGGTTGGGGAGGCGCATCTCCGTGTACTCTATGTCGTGGCACAGGAGGAGGTTTGCGGGAATCGGCTTGCAGTTGTTCTTTTTGTAGAATAACTCGTGCTGGCCGAAGTTGTACAGTCCGTGGATGGCCTCCGCGCAGGGTGTCGCTATCACCCACAGCAGTGTCACCGCCGAAACGAGGAGTCTCATTTCGTTGTTTTGCGCGTAAAAAGTTGAGAGATTTGGATCCAGAAGCGCAATCAGGGGCTGGTGGGCATCAGTCAGCGTGGATGGAGCCTCTGTCAGTGGCCAGCCCCTACTGTACCAAGAGGTTTTCTTCCAGCCATGTTTGGGTGGAGTCTGGATATTGTGCGTAAAGACCCCCACCCCCTTCTCCATTCAGCACACTTCCTCATATCAGGTGAAAATTGTGGAGGTAAAAAAAAGGAGAGACATCTCTGATTTATAAATATAATAATGGTATTTTATCACCTGTCGTTTTCATTCAAATTTCTCTCTATTGCATTTTCTACGCCTCATGGAAATAATAACAAAACTTGTGTGACAGATTTTCCTCATTACGGTCGAATCAACAGAAATATATCCCGAGCGATCCTTGGACTTGCTGCTTTTTAGGCCCTTGCTGTAAATAGTTTGGAAATGTTGTCAGTGGGGGCATTTAGCTCTGTTCAGTGGAGCGTTCATTTTCCATCATTAGGGGTGTAGTGGTGAAATCCTCTGGGCATGTCTGCAGGTTCATACCGCATGATGAAATATTGTTTGCCCCGGTGTGAGAGGGAGACTTCCACTCAGCACACCAAGGGGGTGAAACCAAATCCCCCCCCAACCCCCCACGCTCTGCTGCTCTGGCTCCTATCTGCTCACAGACCCCCTTCAATTACAGTCTGGTCTGCAGACAGGCAGTGTGCTTCTTCTCAGGCTTGACCTTCGTCATGGAGAAACAAGTGAGAGCTTCAAATCTTGGACTTAAAGTAAAAAGCCTTGAGGAAATTCACACTAAAAGGGTGAGTTCACCCAAATTACAAAAGCACATTTTCCCACGTAGCCCATGTTGTTTTTAGATATGCAGATATTTTTGGTTTCACTCATCCAGACTGAGAATCTATAAATCTATAAATCTATGTACAATGGCTCTAAGTTTAATGTCTGCCACAACTACAAAAATCTTTTTTTCCAGAAGTAGTGAAAAAAAAGTCTTCAAAGTACCACATATGGATTGTTGTATTGTCAAGATCCTCCAGCTCTCTCTTTCAATCATTCAAAAAGGTTATGAGTCATTTGTTTTAAATATGTGTGTGGGGGGGAGGGGGCATTTACATTGAAAACACAGTTACACTTTATTTGCTCTGAATTAAAGTTGTCATTAAAGTTTATAGCTCTAGATGTGCCTGGATTTTTATTTTATTTTATTTTTTTGCTGAACTGAACAAAGAGGATAGTTTGACAGGAAATCCCATCTATTTTCCCATATGAAAAAAAGACAGAACCTATAAATGCTTTGGGTCAACCTGGCATCCATACATAGCTTTGCTTTAAGATTAAACTGTTGCACCCTCATATTGCAATATTGGCAAAAAAAAAAGGGTAGGTAATTCCCAACTGCTGAACGAAGGAGTCTGAATAAAATGAATCCGACTGAGGAATCCATATTGATTCCAGAAACTTAGCTTATAGCTTATAAGAGTTTATATCTCTTAGAAATTATGTTTATATATCAGTAAACTTTGCTCAGTTACCTTGACATCAGGTGATTGTCTGCAGATTCAATGTTTTTGAATGAATTAATGATTTATTAAGAGTTGATCAGAAGAGACAGGGTTAGGGAAGATCATGGCTTTGGTTAAATATAAATGAACATGTTGTCTTTAAAGCCACTTTGAAGTTTTTCCGTGTCAAACCAGACCGCAATCTGGTGCTCACAGAGACTCTCAAGAAAAAAGTTGACAGGTCTGTGATTTGGTGGAACTAACTCTTTAAAGCAAAGCATGTCTTTGAAATACATCAAGATCAACATGAAGAGTCAGGGACCTTACTGGCTTTTCAGACTGTGTCAAAGGTTTAACTTGTGTTTTTTGGGCAACTTTCCCCCCTCTTATCCACTTTCTTTCAAAGTGTGCTAAATCTATTTGGGTCTCTGTAGAAAACGTTACACGGCCATTTAAGTGCTGGAACCCCCTGTTAACCTGCAACTGGATTCCTTTTAGATGAGCAGTAGGTCAGCTGGCTAAACTGTACCTGCGGTGTGTGAGGTCACATGTTAACCTTTCTTAGGTGACCAATTGTGATCAGCTGTAAACAGACTGCTGATGCATTCTTACAGGCATCGGAAATAAAAGATGTGGAGAACTAGTCAAGGTGACAAATCTGAATGCTTGAGCGCATCTTGAAGACTTACAAGATAAAAATGATAGAAAGAAACTAAAAGGGGATCAATGAGGTAAATTTAGGTTTGGCTCATGCTTTGCCTGATTTCACAGATAACATGCAGCCTGCATTAACAATAGAGTTTCATAGATAGTTCAGGTCAGAGGCTCAGGATAGAGGTAAACTTACCCCAGACCTGTGCCTTAAGTCACCCCAGCAGGTTCTTATTACAACTCTGTGAAAATCAGACGCAGCTTGTCAGACCTTCTGCTTCATCTGTAGCCTCCGTTCACACTATTTCCTCTCCACGTACCCACCCCCCCACCCCCGCCTTTTTTTTTTTTTTTTTTAAAGCATCAAGGCTTAGACTAAATGCTTGTCAAAAACAATCCCAGAGTGTACAGAGAAGGTTCAAAAGAAAGGCAAACCCCACTGAAAATGTTTTTTTTTTAAATGCTGATGAAGAGAAACTCTTGGTATGACAAGTATCAAAGCCACCAGGATTTATGAAGTAAACCAGCAGCATGCTTTCCGAAAGTCAAGACAAACTCCGCAATAAAAATTACATCTGATTAGAATGAATTATAGCATAAGTCTAGTGACATTCCTTACTTATCTCACAACAAATCCCATTAAGGCCTACTCCAAAGACGAACGGATCCCACTGACAGGCTATGGATGCCCATTGGTACTCCTGTAGTACAGGCTGACATGTTTAGTTCATTATGAAAAACATGGCCTCTGTGGGATCCCACATTCACCATCTTGCTACCATAAATACTAATTTGCAGACGGATACATCGTTATCTCCAACTGTTCAGGGAAATTATTGCCTCTTTTGAAAATGAAACTCCATGTTTGTGGCCATTAGGGATAAATGAGGTTGGCAATTTCACAAAAAGATGGATGATGAATGTTATGTTGGCTTTTGGCCTGACATTATTTGGTAACATTTAGAATAAATTTTAAATTCTTATCACTTAATCACTCCTTCATTGTTATGAAATCACTGACGGTTAAATACAAAGATACTGTTAACTTCCCTGATAAATTAAGAATTACTTAGTATACCAAATAAAAAAAAGATCTACAAGGCTTCACTTTTTGATCTACTAGTTTCTATTTATCTTCCACAGCCCCTTGACTGCCAACTGAGAATCAACCATACAGCTCTGAACATCGTGCTGAAGTGCACTAATGAGCTTGTTAACTTCAATCACTTCTACATTGACATTCGCAGAGGAATTTATCCCATCCAAGAGGAATTAATCTCATTAGAGCTCTGGAGTCATATAGATTGTCCCGACTTGGCATAAATGATGTTCGCATTGTAAAGGTCTAATTGACTCAGTATGGGGTTTCAGAGCAGCTGTGGGATACAGAGAGGACTCTACCCGACTGTGGTATAACCACATGTATACAAAAAATCTGTAACTTACATAGCAGTGGACAAATATGGGGAGAATGTTTGTATTTTCTATTTTTGAAGGGTTTAAATGTGAGAAATACAGCCCATTGTATGAAGTGATCAGCCAATGATTGAGTGATTTAAAGAAATAATTAGAAAGTTTTACGACAAGATTGATATCACTCTTTTCGGTATGATAAATACAAGACCTACAGCCAGCAGCTGATTATCTTTGCTTAGCTTAACTCTGTCCAGCAGTTAGACAATCTGCCTACAAACAACTTCAATGGCCACTTTGTTATACCTCTGGAGTCATTTGCAGGAGTATCTTTTGAGGGATCAGACTCCATTCATTTTCAGTACCGATTAAACAAACAATGGGGATGAATGAATTGTCTTACCTTTGGACAGAGGGTATCCATCATTCCCCAATTTTTCCTGACTTTAGTTGGATAAACACTATACAGACATAAAAGTGAGGTACACGATGGCTTTGATAGGTGGATATGAATATAGATTCAGGCAGTAATAATCAAGACACATGAAGACCATCCAGATATGTGTTACAGGATCCAAATAACTGGTCATATGCCCTAAAACACAGGCTGGTTTATACTTGCAGGATATTCAAGGGTCTGTATGGTGAGCACAACCCCTGCTCTTTGACCCCTGACCAATACTGAAGCTGGAAGACTCACACTGTGAAGGGCTCCCAGGGACATTTTACAGCTCAGACTAAAGTAGAAGCAGCTCTGTGGTCACAGAAGTTTTCTGAGTGACCTGTACCTGATCTCCACCCCATATGGAGTAGAGGCAACCCACAGTCCAAACCATTGCCATCCTCACACATTCTTCACAAAAATGTGGGATTTTTCTGTCCTAGGTCTTTTTCTTATTTTTTTTTCTTTTGTTGTTTTTGTTTTCTGTATGAATTATGGAAGAGCATCACTCAAACAGAAAAACAAGGTATGATTTAATTACTTGCAAATTGCTTATGACTAAAACGCTCTTAAATTTACAGAGGTGACTTCAGTTTTGTATGTTAATAGAACTTCTATGACGGGTACACAAAAAAATGAATCAGACAGAGAGTGACTGTACAAAATCTCATCAGTTATGGCAAATAATTTCTCCATTCAGGACATGATTGACTTGCTATGATGTTGCGTGATTTGTTCAGTATTTCACTAAATTCCACAGTGTTTTTGTTAACAACTTAGGTTATTTCTACTTCTTTCATCTGCATTTAAATATAATGAATGTATTAGGTTCTACCCCTTTTCCCTTACCCCTTTAGAGAATTTCATTTATTTATGTAATTCTTCCTGTTCCATCATTTCATTGCCTCTACACTCTAACAGATGTAACATGCAGTTGTTCATTCAAACTAATAACTGTAATTGAAAAGAGGCTAAATTGCGGAACCCTTTCTTTTTGCATTTTCAAACATCAAGTTTGATTTATACTGAACTAAATATACGTCCCAAGTACCCCCCCCAAAAAAAGTTTTAGATTCTCAAAATATATATAATTATAGGTAATATTTTTATTTTGATTCAAATGGCATCTACATTCCACACTGCACAGTCGGAGCACACGTACAAGTCCGATAGCTCTTTTAGCATGCTGACACACCATTGGACATCGTGACTATCATTTACATCCTGGGTGGATTTTGTCAAAAGATAAACGTAAGTAGCAAAGCAGTTGCAGATCATAAAAGTTTTAGTATTTTATGTTGTCACAATAGCTCAATTTACCGCCAAAGCTAGCTAGCTACCAGCTTACATGACTGTGGCTGGCAAGCGAGCTAGCTAATGTGAGCTAGCTGATGTTTGAGTTGGTTAGAGATGTCTTCGATCCAAACACGTAATTTCTTTCATTTGTTTTTATGTTAAATATGTTGCATATGGTTCATATGTTAAATATGAATAAATAGATTTAAAGTAATCTGTTGGTCAAGTGTCTTTTTATAGATTTATAAAATGGGAAACGGGTTTTTTTAGGTAAAGTAAAAAAAAAATGTAAAATATAGTTTGGTTATATGTAAATGAATTAGCAATTGCAATTGTCAATGCAAACATGAATTCATATTAGTTTAGTTAAAAGTAAATAAATTAGGTTGGTTCAATTTCCATAAATTAGTTTGGTTCCATAACTGAAATGTTAAGAAAATCATTTGGATCAAGGCAAAGAATTAATGTTAGGTCAAGTGCAGTATTACTGTTTAAATCAACATAAAATAATCAGGTTGTAACAAATGACTCAGATGTGATATCTGGACTTTTTTTTAGATTTTTGAGCAAGGTTATACTTTTTTCAGTGTATTTAATACTTTAGGTGCAGAGTGGTGTAAGCAACATATCTTGGCTCTTTCTTAAAGAATTTTGATTTTTATGGGCCCTTGTCTTAATCTGCAAGAGCAGTTTTACATGTTTTTAAACATGAAAAGATATTTCTTTATGATGATCCTGATCTTGAAATATGTGTTCGAGTCTTTCTTTTTACTTCCTACAAAGACATATCCTCCATGACATGAACAAATTACCACTTTGGTAGAAGTCATGGATCATTTGCCTTTTGACAGTTTGTGTTGTGAAATATAATCTCACGTACCTTCATCCCAGGAATTTGGGGGGCTACAAAAAAGAAAGAAAGAAAACCCCTCTTAATTTTAGAGATGGTTGCAGCAGGCCAGCAAGTGACCCACAGTGACCTCTGGAATACCAGACACGGGCTCAAGTGTAAATAAAGGTTTGGAATTCATTCACAGTTGTGACACCACAACAAGGACACAGTTTGTTTGGTGGTATAGTTGAGAAGTGTGTGTCTGCTTAATAGAAACAAACCTAACACTAAGTTCACCCCAAATCTTGAAATACTGCTCTTCACAGAATCAACCCCTAAACTTCAAAAAAGCTAGTTTGAACCACGAAACAGCATTTGATTCATAGTAGCTTTCTATATTTTCAAGAACTGGGCAAAACCATTAAAATGTAATTATCTCCTCCAAGGACCTGCATGGTACAGAAAACAGATCTCCAACATTATCATTTGTCATTTTCCAGATGTATGTGATTTATTTTGGTGTTCTGACACTATAAAATGTTTGAATTCTTTTCAACACATAAGACTTATAACTCTGTTTAATTTAAGTAAATGTAATTTAGGGTAATTTCATCCAGATACCTCTGCCCTGCCTAAATTACACACATGCACGAGTTTGCTGAATAGGCACTGTTTTTGAGGAAATTTGAAAGTGCTGTGAAATTCCAGTCACTCAAATAGGAGTAGGAGGAAAATAACTCATGAAATGTTTGTTTGTTTTGAATATAATATTAGAATTTGAATTGTTTTTAACTGCTACATCACGAGATGCAAGTGAAAAGGGTTAGTAAAAAAAAGAAAAGTGTTTGACTTTCTTTAAAAAACCAAAAGTTTGATATATTAGAAAAGTCAAGACATTAGGAAAGAATAAAGATGTAATGGACACACAAGATTACATTACACAATACACACACACACATCCAAATTGACAATACAATCTGTCTCTAAGCATCTTAATGTACTTAATGTAAGAAACTTTAGACAAAAGAACAATGAAATGTTTTGGTTTACTGGCCTCCGGTATTAAGGCCACGTTCTTAAGTTCTTCTTTTAGTAGTAAAAGGGCTACCGTAATTCCCAGACTATAGAGCGCCCCTGAATATAAGCCGAACCCACTAAATTTAAAGAGAGAAACATTTTTCTACTTATATAGGCCGCACTTGTTTATAAGCTGCAGGTGTCGGAAATATGGGAGGAAATGGCATATGGCAGGAACTATGTTACACAGAAAGATTTCGCCTTCTCGCCAGATTGATTGACTTTACCCTGAAAGCTGCATCATATGCATTGCTTCGTGTGTTTCCAGGATAAGGGTGTGTGCACGAAGCGCAAAACAAATGACTGATCTGAAGAATTTCTTTGGTCCACTGTGATGCCAAATGTATTGGCGGCATGAAGCTTGTTACCCGTAAAGATCCATAAATTAGCCGCATCGTTGTTTAAGCTGCAGGGTTCAAAGCGTGTGAGAAGAGTGGCGGCATATAGTCCAGAAATTACGGTATTTCTTTTCGCTGCGAACTGAAGGTAGTTTCTGGTTGATATTATTGCTTGTCAAGGACTTTAGCCACTATGATACAAGATATTATGATCTGACAAGAACAGCTCAGGCGAGGTATAGAAATAAAGTAAAAGAAGCCTGAATTAACATGAAAAATGAGCTTGATGCTGAACTCGCATTGTTTCTAGATTTGTAAGGAAATAACTGTTAATGCTCACTTTTCATTGTTAGTAAAAATTACTTTGTTGGAAACTATGTGTTCAAATGTTTGCTGTTTATGTTTATCATTGCCAGCCAAAACATGAAAACGTGGATTAGATGTGTGCAACAAAGATAAACTGCCAAAGCATGAAAGGTGCACTGTCAATACAGAAGCAAACTAAAAACTAGACTGACATCTCTTTACCTATTAATTTATTTTACTTCAGAATTTGAGCATCTGTAATTCAAAGTTGTAAGCAGTGTCTGGTGATTTTACTTCACTAGGCTGTAATCTATTTTATTTCCAGTTTCCAAAAGCAGACATGCCTTCTCCCAGAGAAGTAAATGCTTTTGTAAAAGAGCCAACTATTAACTTTAGGTAGTCTACAACTTGTCATCATTGTTTTCCTGTTGTTTTCATATAAAAAGGGAAACACTGGAAACCCCACACACTGAATTCTCCTCTGGTGGTAAAAAGCAGCAAAAACGCAGTCAGAGGGAATCATTGAGCCATTTATTATTCCTTAAAACAATGCCAGGAGAGAAGGAGTGTGTTCGCACTGACTAACAGCAGCGTCACCACCTTTTGTACATGTTTGTGTTTTGGCCTGGCAGTGTGTCGAGGCGGATGGAACAAGCCTGAGGCGGTGCACATTAAACCTGCAGAGTCCTGCTGTGGGGTGGAGGAAAAGACCCAGAGTTATCCTAAACTCAATTCGCTGCACATACACAAAAAAAAAAACAAAAAACACACACACACACAAAACAACTGGCCTCACATTCACCAAATGACCACTCCCCTTTAATGAGGGCTTCTCCAAACTCAAACATCCAACACTTTGACCTCCTCTAAAGTGCTTCTGCTCTGATTGCTTCAGAATCTGGTTGCATTTGGGATGAAACACTATTCCAGCACCAGACCACTTTTGCATATGACCTGAGAGTAAACATGGCCATGTTTACTTTCAGGTCATATCCTCTTTCTGTATGGTGCTTAATTAAATATTCTACAAATCTTTGCTTTGACAGTCCCAGTTAAATTATGGAGATGGGATAATATGGACTCATGGTATTTCAACCATAATATCACAGTGGTTCTGCCTCATACTGCCAGAGGTTACTTATGACCTATGAGATGACGCTGCACAGTGCATGTAAGCTTAAATATAACGTTTATCCAATTCCAGTCCATGCATGATGTCTAGTCTTCAAAGCTATTACAGCTGAAATAGTGAGCAGGAAATGACAAACTCGCTCAGTGTTAAGATGCTGAGACTGTTTTGCTTCCCTCTAAATTTTGGTTTCTCTTGCTCTGTGGACTGAGCAAGATAATGGATAATCCCATTATCATATAAAAATCAATAATAATTTTTAATAATAAAATAATAATGGGTTGGTAACTAACTATTTAGTCTGCTCCAAAATTGAGACTTTCCAACACAGCTGACATCTCAAGAGAAAATATTATATGTAAGTTCAAATGTGTTTCAGTATTCAGTCTGTGCTTATTTCATCACAGCATACGCAGCCATAAAATGTGACATCCCAGCACAGTAGATGAGAAGTTGGCTGTGCGTTGTCAGGAGCTAAAGCCAGAGGGTCTGTTATTGTAGCATAACGACAAAGCAGCTAGCCTAGCCCCATACAAAACCAAAGAAAAACCCACCTTTAGGTAAACTAAACAACAGCTGACCACAGTGAATTGTTTGCCTTACACAAACTGAATGTAGGGATGGTAGAGAGTGCCATTTCTTTGCTAGCACGATTTTTCCTCCCTTACAGAAGCAAATCGTCAGTGTACAGATTAAACAAATAAAAGTTATTTGGTTAATCTGTGTTGTTTGGTTTCTTGCTGGTTCACCAATTCCTGTGTGATTGTTTCCAGTGTGTATGCAAAGCGAGGCTAATTGTCTTGCTGCACTGTTGAAGTGTCCCAGTAAAGATGTGGTAATTTCTGTTTTTGACTTAAAAAAAAAAAAAAATCAATCATGTCCAGTCAAGCATGGCTACGGCAAAGAAAGCACACCAAATATATTGAGAATTTAACAAGGATGAAACACACATTGCAAAGTCTGTGTTTTCACTTTGCAGAGCTGAAATTCATCCTCCATAACATCTCTTTAGACTCCCAGGCATGCATGTACTCTTTATATGGAGCCTGTATACATACTAGCTTTTCCTGTTTATTTGTTTGGCTGTCTGTTTTATACTGACTATTTCTGCGCTCATTTTCTCTGTCTGTAACAGCTACAGTACATCCGTCTCTTTTATGCATTTGCACTGTTTATAGGTACATTAAGAAACACAGACAGGGCCACATTCCTTTTATATTCCAGTAAACTAAATAGCATAAATGCACACATGCTTTATGTATCTACGCTGCAGACTATTCTCAAAGTGAAGGGATAAAATGAGCTCCACATGGGACAATGTGCATACTCCTGCACAGCCACTTTCATCAGCTTGAGAGCCCCCAACACATACACACACACATGCTCTTGCACAGTCACTTTTTCTTCTGTCTCCCTCATCTGTGTCTATGGCCCTAAATGTTTAATACCTCTCCTCTGTCCAACCTCTCTGTGTAGCTGAGGAACTAATAGGTCCAACAAAAAAACTGCTAGGGCCTTTAATCCTTGTTACCCTGATCTAACCTGTGGAGATTTAGTTGGTCAGTAGATGAACTCATGCTAAACATCATCTGTGTTTATTCTAAACGGTTGTTGTGGTTGGATTGTCTATGTAAGTGTGTGCAGAGGATGGGACAGTGGTTTGGAAAAAAAAAAAATCTTCAGGATGCTCAGGAAACTGGGGAAGAAGAAAGTTCTGGTCTGTCTGTTTCAGCTTGTCTGTCCTTAATTTATACCTGCTGCTGGAGTTGGACTTAAAAAATGAAGCCCTTTATTTTACACACATTTTGAGCTCTACCTAAGCTCCCTATTAGCTTCATTTGTTGAGTAGAGCGAACACACAGACTCAAAGCTACCTCCACTGGAATGATCTACATGATGCTCATTGTGGAACAGCGAAAAAAAGGGAAGGTTGGAAAAACTTGACCCCTGAGTTTTTGATCCCCTCCCTTCTCCTGATGTCCAGACAAAAATGGAAGGACTCTTTTTGGACTAGAAAGGAGGAGGGCTGTCATTGCCACCTCATCTATACTGTGTCAGACAGTCGTTTGAACCTGAGGTTGAGGTATAAATCTCCCACCAACCAGCCTTGACATTCTGATCCCAGATGGTGCGCCCCCTGCTGTGGACTCTGCCCCAAAGGGGCCTGGCATCTCATCCAGACACATCCATCACAGGACAACCAGGCCCCTTATTCTGGGAGCAGGGGCCCCCTGTACAGAGCACCTGCACTCATGTTTTCACCTTGTGGCTAAAACAGCCCCCGACCCCCTCGGGAACTTTTCATACTCTGCTGCTTTCCTGAGAGGTTAGAGGTTGCCGGAGGGTGTGAGACAACTTTGCATGTCCAGAGACACTCTTTTAAGGTGACATTCACACTCAAGTCTGCGGTTAAATCTATTAGGCTTCACATTACTGCCAGGTCAGAGGTTGAAGTATTAATGTGAACAGAAGGCCACACAAGCAAAAGTAAAAAGAATGGAAAAAAGAAAAATCTGTCAAAGAGTGAAAACTACAAAACATTTTTAAGAAATAAGAACTGTGAATTCTTCAATCTGAAACATAGAGGAAAAGAAAAGACATCATTTCAGAAAGCAAAAAGGAAGGCTGCAAGGCAAAGATCATTTGCCTTCAAAAGAAAAAGAAAGCTACTCCGAACAGCGTTTATACAAAAGAATCGTACTCCCTCCATCTGTTTTATATATTGTGGCCAAAAAACATCACTGATTTGATTGGACCCAAATGTGATGCTTGAGGCACCTTCATACATCCAAAGCCTGTTTGACCCTCCTTCTCCACCAACAAAGCTCCCTTTCCCTCTCCCCACTGGTCTCATTCAAGGGGCTCCAGGCCTGACTGTGTGTGTGTGTGTGGGGGGGGGGGGGGGGGGGGGGGGGGGTCTCCTATTGGGCTATCACCTAAAGTCTATACTGTGAAAAATACCTGAAAACCTTTCATTTAAGTATGAAAGCAGCTGTGGACTCGACGCACTGACATAAAGCAGGTATAACATCGGGCATGTTCAACATTTGCTAGCGTGCTAACGATGGCTATTTAGCGCGAAACCTCAAGCACCATTGAGGATTGCGGGAAAGCCTTTGGTTCTATAAACAGAAATATCTTAGTAAAAATATTGTACAAAATAAAATTCAAAGCAATCCTCAAATACTTGTTTTGACCTTGCACTCAAAACCACAAATGCCAACCTGATGGTGAAATGTTAAAGGATGACCAAACTAATTATGATTTATCCTTTGGGCACCCTACATGTCTGTACCAAATTTCATGGCAATCCATCTGATTGTTGTTTGACATATTTCAGCCTGGACCAAAGTGGTGGACTAATCAAATAGCCAAGTCATCCCTACAGCAAGGCTTGTCGTCATAACGTTCTGTACATTTTTATTCTTTTTTTTATTTTTTTACCTGAAACAGGACCTGACTCGTCTTCTTCCACAAAGAGTTTGCTTATATTTAAATAGTCATTTGCAGCAATTAAAATTTGTAGTAGGTCACAGATTATGATTAAATGATTTATACACTGTTAAACAGCTTGGTCCTATAATATTAAACTGCAGGGTAACTAACTGTTAAAACCTGTGAAAATGGCAGTTTCCAATGAACTATAGTGGAATAGAAGTATAAAGTAACATTAAAAACACTCTGTACCATAAAGTGGTACACAAGATCATTACATGTATAAATTGACTAACGTTCCATCACTGAATCTTGTTAAATATTAATTATAATTACAATTTAACTGTTAATGCTATTTACTCACTTTGAGATGTGTGGGTGTTTTCCAAAAATGTTTGACATTTAGTTTTATATATATATAAAAACCCGAGCAAAAAAAAAAAAAAAAAAAAAAAAAAAAAAAAAAAAAAAAAACAAGCTGCCATTATGAGAGTCTGGAAAAATTCAGTTTCTACTCAATGCATCTCACCATTTGCAGTGTAAAACCTTGTTCCCAGCTCCACTCAGCTATCCCACATCACGTCCATATTGGTTTCCATCAGGAACAGGCACAGCAATGCAATCTGGCATACATCGTCCCACACACTTGTCAAACATCTGAAAAGCACAGAAAGGATGTTGCACATGTTTCTGATAAACACAGAGGTAAGCTTGTCACTGAGCACAGTTTACTTCTTCCCATTCTGTGATTAATTCTTTATGTAAACTGATGTTGTTATCTCTCTGTAAAGATCTTCAGTGTCTGTGGGGGAAAATGGCTGTATTATAAATAAACGCAAAAATTGGCTAAATGCTGAAATGGCGAACTCTCCTTTCCTCTGCTCTCAAGTGTGGGGTCGGGGAGAGAAAGGTGAAAGACAAAAATCTGAAAAAACATTTGGATTGTTTCCAGCCTGCAAACGAAGCATAAAACAGCCTTTGAGTAACAGTGTTTACGCAATCTTTCAGCAACACACTGTAAATGAACTTAAAGGTTTATGGAAAACTATTTTGAATTTGTAGCTACATGTGTTGATTAATTGCAGTCAAAGGGCCCAGCAGTGATTTCTGACACTGAAGATGTGGATTTACGTTACCAACATCCTGCTGCTAAACCATAAACACATTCTAGCTCTCCTCTAATGCCAAAATTGATATGCCTTTAGTGAAATTTTCATAAAAATTTGTAAGTAATTTTTTTTACTTGTCAAGCTTGTTTTGAAACGCTATTACTGGACTGCGCTCAAACAAATGAGGAAGCAAAAGTTTGTCTTGACCCAACTTTCATTAACACATATAAGGACACTAAAGATTGCATTTTCATGTAAGCTTGCTAGCTAAAGTTGGTTTAAATTAACAAAATAAGCAAAAATGTAAAATTGTGTGTACATACTAAGCCATTAACTGAACATCTACTTGTAATAAAAAATGGAAAGATAAAAGCTCACTTAACAAGTACTTCAATATGGTAATAGTTTTTAATCATATCAAACCAAATCAAATCCAATATTATTAATACAGCACCAAATCATAACAAATTTACTTTAAGGCACTCTTTTTATAACTTAATAATTTTGTTTTGTATTGAAGCAACAAATTAGCATTTTCTACATTTCTCAATGCTAAACAGTCCAGGAGACATTAGATCACATTTGTAGTCAAGTGCAAAATTAACAATCCATCAATAATTTATAACAAGATCAGCTGTCATTCAGTTGCACCGTCCTTTTCCATGTTTTCTCTGCCAAGTGAAGCTGAATTCCACCTGCGCATCATACGGCCTCAAGTCCTCTGAGATACGAGCCAGAACCCACAATGTAGAACTTGCTCAGAGGCCGGTACATATCTCAGTATAATGCAAATTGAGATAAGTATGAAATCCAAGCCAGGATGAGAACACAGCTGTGTTTTATTTGTCGCTATGCCGCCTCCTGCAAGTGACTATCAGATAAGCCCGTCAGATGATAATCTTTTCCACTTTTTCTGGAGGTAAAGATGGAGGTAAACATTACAGATGTTACTGCTACTTGAACAGTGATGCCACTTAAATGGACACATCACTTATTATTCTGATAGTTTGGGTTAAAAACAAACTGCCTCATAATTTTATTGTTTAAATGAACTTGATTAATTTGTGCTTAGTAAAAAGACACATTAAATCTGAGGCAGATTAACCCATGGATATCATGCCCAGTGTTGCGCATGTTGATTAACTACTTAAAAATGCAATTAGTTAGAGTTACTAGTTTTGTCTTTCAAAACATAACTGAGTTTGTAATTGAGCATTTTAAAGGTAACCTGTTACTGGGGAAAGTAACTAGTGTGTTGCATTTTTTTTTATGTACCATTTTTAAAAAAAAATTGGATTTTTTTCTTTTACCTTTAAAAATTTTATTTTATCGCTGTCATTCCCATCACTGTGCACAGAGTGCCTTATAAACTAATAATTTGCATGCAGCATAAATGGTACTGCCAATCCAAAGACCTTATTGTGGAAATCTCGTTGTACTGAGACCTCCTGACCTCTGTTGGCAGAATCAGTTGCTTGACTGTGGGACAGGAGGTATTTGATTAAGATCCATGGACAGAAGTTGCTGGGACTGTGGAGCTATGCACTGAGACACAGAAGCTTGTTTGGTCAGATCGCCTGATGTAGCAAGATATCAACAACACCATGATCCCGAGGCCAAGGACCTGCTGAAATCACAAACACATAAGATTGTGGACCTTTTCAAAAAGCACCATGGTACAGATGAGAAACTGAACTGAGTCAATAAATAATTACTCACCTATCCGTGAGTACATGCAGGGCACACTTGGCTGGTACGGTTCAGGGCCTGATTGTTTATTATCTTTCATGAAACCATCTGATAAAGACTTTAGCTCCTCAGCTCATATGTTTCCAGAGGGCAGTACATTTTCATGAACAGCAGACCAAATGGAGCCACAATGAATCACTTTGTACTTTTTCGCTTTTTCTGAAGAAGCCAAATTCTCAGATTTTCAGGTCACTGTTCCCAGCAGCAAACGGATGTGAAGGGCCCAAAGTATCCTCTGATGGTTAAATCAAATAGAGAGAGAAAAAAAAAAGAAATGCTGTTGGATAAGTTATTTTGTGGTCCACCAATAAGCAGACAGCATTTGGTTTGGATCTGAACAAAACATTTACGTCTGCTAATAAACGCTGCTTGTGTAGTAGCCACGCTAAACAGCCATGTTTCGTATAATGCTCTCAGATTTCAAATTGAAATAACTGAAAACATTTAAGGTTTGGGCAGAAGTTCAGAGGCTGGGATCTGCAGTCACTGATGAAGTGTAAAACCTAACAAGATTTTTAGATACAGCTTTGCAACATATTAGAATTGATAAAAAATGTCATTAATAACAATAAACAATTCAGGGAAAGTGTTATTAGGAGCCAAACTGGCAATGAGAAGTGACTGTAAATGGGAAAAAATTTTATCTGTTTGAAGCCAAAATACCATTGTACCCTGAATTTTAAAGATGCACGTCAATATTATTTGTTTTCCATGTCTTGTTATTTTTTGAGGATAAATACAGTCTTTATTATTATTTTATGTCCTATAAAGTAAGCACAAGCTAGTAAATCTATCTTATTGAAAATCCTCAAAATCCTTACTGTACTGAACAAAGTTAATTTGCAAATTTAATCGCAAATGTATAAAAATTCAACTCTCCGTTCTCTAGAAATTGTGTGTGAAGTGCTTTTATTTAAAGAGTGTCCTTGACATGAATAACTTCTGTTCCTCAGAAAGAATGAAAACAGTCAGAGCCTGGAACTAGTCTATAAAAACCTTTGATCAGTAACAGAAATCTAATACGACTAAGTAGTAATAGCCATACAAAATTGATGTCACTGAAGAAAGCCTTATGCATTTATAAAAATAAATCTTTATTTATTTATTATTTCATTATTGGATGACGTCTGCATAGACCTTGACTCATTTGTAGCTGAACATTATAATAGTGAAATTAAGAACTATCCAGGATTAAAAGAATAAAATGAGGTCTGTTAGTCATGGAATTTTATTGGCATTTTATTGGAAGAATATAATAAAGAAGAGGGAGCTAAAAAAAGGGGGGGGGGGGTTTAAAAAATTCTGCTTTTTATTATTCCAGGAAGATAGACTGAACCACAGAACAATGTTGCCTTTCTGTGCTCATTTAAGTTAAACCAACCTTGAAAAAGTTTCCATTTAGAGGCTGCAACCAACTGCAATAACAAAGTGTTTCATTTTCTGCATATGTAGACATGTTTACAATAAAGCAGTCAATAATTAATTGCTGACTCAAACATCTGCTCCTATTCAAAGACGTGCATTATGAAAATATAATGCAAGGCTGAGTTTGGGCTCTTTTAGATTTTAGTTTTTTAATAAAGAACAAAGTTATGAATCTAAGTAATTAAATGACTAAATTACCTTCATATGACAATTTTGTATCGCCTTCATGGGCCTGGACCCATGAAACCCATCAATTTAAAACAACTGAAAAACTGGGACAATGATGGCAAAAAGTCCAGCACTTCATTAGTTTAACCTTGAAAACACCGATGTATTTCATATGTTTTTAAATTGTCCTTAATTGACCTACAGCAAAATCAAACAGTAGAGAATGCCATAAAAATACAACAGAAAATAACTTTTGATGGTGAATGGAAGATGGAATTGAATAACGTCACAGTTAAACCTGCTCACTTTCTGCCTACACCTGTATTTCTGCCTCTAGCAAGCTCGCAGTGAGCGGCCCTGAGTCAAGTCTGATGCCCCCTACTCCAGTTTCAGAAACAACTGGCGAGGCGTTGGGGGTCCTCATGGTGAGAGAAGAGAGTGACGGGGAGAAAGTTGGCGTCATGGCTGAAGGGGTGAGTCCTGTGTTCCTGGCTAAGGGGGAATATGCATATTTGCGGTAAGATGGCTTCCTACTCAGACTTGGCATGCGGCCTGGCTTACGTGGAGGCACAGTTCTGATGCCAGGCTGAGCCACGCCCGTTATTAGAGGTGGGGGGTACATAAGACAGCTTGACTCTGCTGCCAAGTCCTCGCGGCCGCCTTGAAGCTCCTCGTCAGGGAGCATCCCGATGTCTGTGAAGACAGATGCCAGAGTCTGGAAGCGGGGCTCCCAGTCCAGCAGGTAGTCCCAGCTGTAGCTTCCCTGCAGCTGCTCGTCCAGACACACCAGTGAAGAGAGAGAATCTGCAGAGCCGTTGGCTTCAGAAAGAGGAGCGTACCCTTTTGTCCCCATGTTCTCCTCCAAATCCCTCACCCTGAGGATTGCAGGAAGTAGTCCCTCCCCTCCTCCCTCCTCTTTGAAGTGGTGGAGGCTTTCTATGCTGGCCATCCCAGAGACTAAACATTTATTGACTGGTAAAATATGCTCTGGCCCTACGTCGATAGAGTGGCAGGAGACTGTATCTCCAGCTAATGCAGACTCTGAGATTTCTGTGGTCTGGTTTCCTTTCACAGAGTGTTGTTTTTTATGGCAGGGGTACTGATTAATCCACTTGATCTCCTGGTCCTCGGCTGTCTCACCCTCTGCTGATCCACGGCCGCTAGAGTCCGACTCATGGCACGGGTTTGATACATCCCTACCATTCACTAAGATGCTTGGTCGTTTAATCTGGTGCAGAGAGATAGAACTAGAGCTACTGGATCTGCGGAATGAGCCAGAGGCATGGTTTAAGTTTGCAGCTACGGCAGCTGCCTTTTTGATTGCAAATTGTTTGATTTTGTACCTAAGAACCAGTCCCACAAAAATGACGAGAATGAGGAGCAACATAGTTAGGGAAATACTCAGACTGAGCATGTGTGAATCGAGGGGGACCCCGGTGAGTGCTTCAGCTGAGTTGGAGATATTGACCAAAACCCGGCAGGTGGTAGACCTGGAGCCAAATCTGGGACTACTTGCAGACACAACCAACTCTGCCATGTCCTCACTGGAATGACCTCTTCTGCGAAACACATGGCCTGACACAAAGATAGCACCGATTGTTTTGTTGATGGAGAAAAATGGTGACGGGCTCACCAGTGAGTACTCCACCATCCCATCCACCCCACCATCGTGATCCATCGCCATCACATAACCGACTACCTCTCCGGGCTTGATGTTCTCTGCTAGGAGGAAATGGTACTGCTTCTGGGTGAAGATGGGGCTGAATTCATCCACTCCCTTGATGGCCACCTGCACTCTCACTGTAGCTGTTTTATCGCCTTTGTCTCTGGCCTCTACGATAAAGCAGTACTCGCTCTCCCGCTCAAAATCGAATGTCTGTCTGGTGTGAATGTCGCCTGTGAGAGGGTCAATGGCAAAGGCCTCCTTCCTCTCAGGGCTGCCGCTGCCGTAGTCCATGAAGCAGGAGGAAAGTATTGAGTAGGTGACCTGACCGTAGTGGCCCAAGTCATTGTCGACAGCATGAACTGAACAGGTGTGGGTAAATGCTGGGAGGTTCTCTGACACAGAACAGTTAACGGTTGGGAACGTGAAGTATGGAGTGTTGTCATTTTCATCCAGCACTGTGATGAAGACGACTGTAAAAGCCACATGACGCTGTTCAGATATCTCACCACCATCAGATGCTCTGATAGTGATGGTGTATTTTGAGTCCTCCTCATAGTCAAGGGAGTGATTGACCACCAGAAGACCAGAGCGAGAGTCGAGCTTGAGGTGACCTTTGCTGTTCCCAGAGATAATGTCATACTGCACGAGACCGTTGATTCCGAGGTCAGGATCTTTAGCACTGACCTGGACCAGCCTGGTACCTACTTGGCTGTTTTCACTCACGTGTGCATGGTACTCTTTGTTGGAAAAGACAGGGGCATTGTCGTTGCAGTCTGTCACAGTCACCATGACAAGAGCGGAGCTGTTCAGTGGAGGTGTTCCCCGATCAGACACACTCACTGTCAGTGTGTAGCTGTCTGTGGTTTCGTGGTCTAAAGGGTTGCACAGAACAAGTTTCCCCAAATTCTTCATCTGATTCTCAACTTGTATCATTTTCACTTCCAGGCAGAAAAGCTTTTCCTCATTTCCCCTGATGATGGCATAGTCTAAATGGGTATTTTCCAAGCTCCAGTCTTGGTCCTCTGCAGACAGTGTGAGGAGGGTAGTGTCTGTGGGGGTGTCCTCTGGCACAGTGAGGGTGTATATATCCTGGTGGAACAAAGGTGTATGGTCGTTGGTGTCTTGAATCAGTATGTCTATGGAGGTGACAGTGGAGTGGATGGGATCGCCTGCGTCTCTTGCTTCAACCAAAAGTTGGATCAGGTTGCTGTTTGTGATGGCTTTTAGGGGCTTGTTGGTGAAAACGGACCCTGCAAGACAAAAATTAGTAAATAAAATTTTTTGCCGTATTGATCAATATTTTCAAATCAGCAATGAATCCACTGAATGTGTAAAAAAGGAACCAGCTGACGATTTGCAAAGCCCTGTTACCTTTGTTTCTGTTGCAGTGGAGCTTTTTCTGTTCACAAACACAGATTCCATTGATAACTGCAGCAGATTTACCAACCTACACTCTTTAATTATAGGCAGTGGTACACATATATAATATTTAATATTTTGCATGTCTAGGTTAAATGGTGATTCTAAATTGGTCTCTGTGTGTCTTTGGGTGTTGGCCCTGTCCAGGGTGTACCCTGCCCCTCACCCGAAACATTGGCTGGGATTGGCTCCAGCATCCCCGCCACCCAGAAATGGAAAGGCGGTAGAAGATGGATAGATGAATTTGCATTTGGCAAAGTTGGAGGCAAAAGCTACATATTCCAGAAAAAACTGCTGACTTTCTACTGGAATATGTAGCTTTAGCCTCCAACTTTGCTAAATCTTGACAGGTGACAACCGGTGTAGATAACATGGACTGTACAGTCCGGTTATTGGAAATCAGCCAAAATCTGACACAAGCTTTGGCACCCTTGGGGGTGATTAGCCAGCTGATTAGCTTTAGACTTACTGTTTTTTGCTCGCAAATCATCCATCCTCTAATCGACTTATACAATCTGATTAACTAGTGACCACTGTGTAAACGCAGAAGAGCCAGGTGTTTGGAGTAAAAATGGTAAAAAGAAGAGATGATCTCAAATTCATTAGTTTGCCAACAATACAGTGACTAAATCAATGTTCATGTTAGGATATGTGACAGAATTTTTGGGTAACAGGTTTGCTTTTACTTTCGCGTCAGGCTGAAGAACGCCCCTCAGCTGTGGTATAATGAGCATATACCACGGCCTGTCGTGATGCATTGCTTAAATACACAATTTCTGAAACATATTACACTTTTAATGAAATATAAAACCCCTCTGAAAATGACTTCAACAAATATGCAAATTTTTCCTGCATGTGTTTCTCTCCAGAAAAAGAGCTGTAAAACATCTGCAAATGTCTGCTTGCAAGACAATATATTGAGTTACTATAAATCAAAGTTGCCCTTGTCATTAGACACCACAATGCAACATGATTTCCTGTATGAGAAGTCTTAAATGAATTCCATGTGTAGACTGAAAGAACAAATTTTACTTTTGGATGACAATGTTTGTACATCCAGTTTACTATTACAGTTCATTGCCATCTGAACTTTTCTCCAGGATGACCTTACTAATTCTGAGGCTTTGCTCTAAAGCAGCATCACTTATTGTATTGTGAAATGCACAGACATGGAAAAACCGAGGAGTTTGGATTCTAGTTAGATTAGGTTTGGTCAGTGTCGATACATAGTTCACTTTCCGTTTATGCTTCTCACCACAAAACACGTCAAGCACATTTCTCTGATATTAAACTTTGAGGTTCAAACATGGTAGAAGTCTATAAATCGCTCATGAGTGGAAAAGGCTGGGCAGTGCTGAGGAGCACTGGTTTGGTTTCAACTCTGTAGGATTTATCTTCTTTCTTGAGTTTGGGGATTTCTAAAAGACAGATAATAGGATAGGCATGACTCCTTTAAACCACTTTACCCAAGACTTCAAAAATATAAGCAATGGCGAAATTTATGACTACAGGCACAATGAAAATTCTCAGCAACCTCTGATATTGTACTCTGAGCTGCTCATGGGCAGAGACTTTCTCTCTACCCTTTTCTTTGGCGTGTGCTGCCTTCACCATGCCAGAAAAACTTTTAATGGACAGAATAAGAGGGATGAATATGAGAGTCAGACCACCACAGACATAAGTCATCAAAATTGAAAAGAGTCAAGTAATAGCTTTTACAGAAAATTTATGGGACATTTTAGATCATTGTTTTTTTTTCCTCTAGTGATGTCGACACATACATATCCACACAGTAATATTTTGGCTGTAACATCTACATGAGCGCCGTTGGCGGATTTCTTTCTGGTAGCTGAGATATTCTTACCATTGTCTGGCTGGATGTAAAAGCCCTGTAAAGGCGATGAAAGCAGTCTGTAGGTGATCTTGCCATTGAGTCCAGAGTCTTTGTCAGTTGCAGATACCGACACAACCAGTGTGTCACCTGAGGCCAACTCTGACAACTCCACCTTTGAGAAAAGAAGAATAATGAGTCGAATCTGCAGCATTTGCGATTCCAGTCTGAAGCAAGTTGTACTTTTAGCGTATATATATATATATATATATATATATATATATATATATACTGTACATACATATGCATACACACAAACACATATACACTGTGCTCAGCGTAAATGAGTTCACCCCCTTCGAAAAGCAACATTTTAATCAATATCTCAATGAAAACAAAAACCATTTACAAAATGTTTTCATGAATAAGTTTTATGTAACATCTGCTTAACTTATAACATGACGGTAACATTTACACTGAGCACTATATATATATATATCTCACATGCCTTGCTGACCCCAACCCGTTGGGTCTTCAAGCTTTTTATTCATAAATATACCATCTGTACCTGATAGGAGGCCTGGTTGAAGACTGGAGTGTTGTCATTGGTGTCAAGTACTTGAACTCTGACTTCTCCAGTGGTCTGGTGGAGGGAATCGGATGCCCAGACTGTCAAGGTGTACTCGGTCTGCTCCTCGTAGTCCAGGGCTCGCATTAGAGTGACGACACCAGTATATCGGTCGATAGCAAAGGGACTGTTGGTGCTGCTGTTGTCTGAAAAGCTGTAGGTAATAGTTGAGCTCAGGTCCACGTCATTTGCAGTGACCTGAGTGACCATGTAACCCGCTGGAAGATCTGCATAGAAGAAAAACATGAGGAGAGGCACTCAAAGAGAGAGATAAATATTTGTCATGAAAGAGATTTGGCCTTACTCTCTGCTATAGCCACAGGCTCCATGGGAGGAATGGCAGGGCTGTTGTCATTGACATCCACCACTTGGATCCTGATGGTGGTGGTGCTACTGAGTGGAGGGTTCCCCCTGTCTGCTGCCTGCAGAACCAGCCTTCAATGGAAAAGAAATAATTTCACTTGGTTGGCAGAGAGTTCTGGATATGTCTATGACATTTGGAAATTTACCAGTCAACATGTATTTAAAATAAAAATAATTATAATAATAATACAGAAATAAACTTTAAAATGAAGAATAAGATTTTTGTTTGACTATTTCAAATTTGTCATTTTGAATATAACACAGCCATCCACAATTACGTTATTAGGGCTGAATCAGGAGGACATTGCATATGACTTTTTTACCTCCTCAACAAATTTGTCATTGAAGCACAGCCATTATGATCAGGGGCCCATTTCATCAGATATACAAGAGGCAAGCTGTTTTTGCAACATGAGATAGAAAATAATTTGCTCATTTAGATATATTTAACCAGCCCTCATTTGTAAAAGCCTTGTAAGATTTTCGGACTCTTGATCCTGCCACTATCTCTGATCTACGCAAATGGTGTTCACAGTGACCACACACACTATTACTCTTGAAAGAGAGGAGAAGAAAGAGCAATATTTGTATTACCCTCTGCAAACTATTTTCATGTAAGTGCAGTCTTATAAAGTAATTGAAAGAGACCCCAGCCTTCATAGGCCACGCCTGCTATGAACATTACATCACAGTATTCAATGTGTAAGTTTACTTGTAGGATGGAGTGATCTCACGGTCCAGTAAAACATTGGTAACGAGGATCCCTTGCACAGAGTCCAGGATGAACGCTTCATTGTGGTTTCCAGACACAATGGAGTATTCAATCTGTCCGTTCACTCCGCTGTCAGCATCAGACGCAAACACCTGGAGAGAGTATGGGAAGTTTGAAAAAGCAACAATAAAATAATGACAGACTTGTCTAATGTTTCTGATGTCAAAGTGTGCAGAGCGAACCTGCATGATGTAGGTGTTGCGCACTTGTCCCTCCCAGACAGCCGTTCTGTAACTGCTGAGGTCAAACAGTGGCGCGTTGTCGTTGATGTCCAGCAGCGTGATGGAGACCCTGCAGTGAGCCGTCTGCAGTCCGTTGTCAGCCAGCACCACAAGATGGATCTGAGGACTCACCTCAAAGTCCAAGGAGTTATCTTTCTGCACCCGGATCTCACCTTCATGACATGTTAATGCAGGAAAACAGCTCTCAGACCAACATTGCAGTTCAGTTCAGTTCAGGACTCAAAGGGGAAGTCCACATTTGTGGAAAATGAAATGGATGAGTGAATGAGAATTTATTCTATTAGCATAACTTAAACAATGAAAGCACGTTTGTGCAAATTAACACAATCTGCTAATAATAATCAGTGAGTTGAACTTTGGATGGATGACAGGAAATATGAAAGAAATGTTTTCCTTTCCTATTTTTCTCACCTGTATGACGGTTAATGGAGAAAATGTGATTTTCATTTCCACTGAAAATGGTGTAGGTGATCCTCTGCCTGCTGTTGGTTTGGCCACTGGCCTCCACTTTAGCAATCCAAGTGCCTTGATAAAGAGAAAATGAAAAGGTTGATGAGCTCTTTCAAGTGAAAACAGCATTAATAGAGATGACAAAACCTACCAGCCCTACTGTTCTCCTTGACGGTGGTGTTGTACACTTTGCTTGTGAACTGGAGTCCCTCATGTTCTCCCTTCAGGTGGATAAAAACCAGGCAGGTTGAGGTCAGAGCAGGTTGCCCTTGGTCTGAAACCACAACCTGAAGCTTCCTCCCCGAGAAACCGGCTCGCACTCGTCTCCTGAGCAAAATCTCTCCAGACTTTGAGTCGATGTTGAACAGATTTTCCTCATCAGTCAACCCAAAATGGACGGTCCCATTCTCACCTTGGTCGCCATCTGTCGCTGTCACAGTGGTGATGATCTGGTTTGGGAGAGTCCTCATGGTAACCCAGGCGTTAATGGGATTCTGGTCACAGACAGGCATGTTGTCATTCACGTCCTCCACCTCAATGGTGACAGGCACCATAGAGCTGAGGGGTCCCTGCGAGCAGCCATCGGTAGCCAGAGCTTTGAAGGTGTACTGAGCCCTGTTCTCTCGGTCCAAAGTCCTGGTGGTGCGGATCACCCCTGTCAAAGGGTCCACAGAGAAAGTACCCTGGCTGCTGTCCTCCATCAGCGAGTAGGTTATTTCCCCATTGGGCCCCTCATCGGGATCGAAGGCGGTAACGTGCAGGACCTCAGCCCCAACAGGTAGACTCTCGCTGATGGAGGCATGGTAGTTCTTATGGGTGAAGGAGGGGATGTTGTCGTTCTGGTCCAGCAGCACCAGATAGAGTTGTGTCGTGGAGCTGAGCGGGGTGGGGCCATAGTCTCGGGCCTGTATTCTGAGTGTGTAATTCTGCCTGTCCTCACAGTCCAGGAATTCTGTGGTGCTGACAGCACCGGTGTGACCATTGATGGTGAAGAGACCTCTGTAGTCCTCACCTACAAGACAATTGGAAATGTAATGACAAATTTTCAAGGAATGGTTACATTTTGTCACAGCTCTTATTTTTGCCATTTTTCCCGTCATTTATATCCACTAAAGTAACATTGTACGCCAAACATTGTACACCAACTGCAAACTATTTGGACTTAAACCAACCAGTGAGCCCACCAGAAATATTTCTAATAAACTTTGGTGCAAATAAAAACATATCGTGTACAACTACAACTACGTGACAGCGTATTGATGAATCATAGTCTATTTGTATGCTGGGATGGATAACAATGATTAATAATAATGAATTATCAAACTGCTTGATATGAAGAGCATGATCTGTGCTCCTCACCCAGTATGGAGTAGTGTATAGTCCCATTTTCGCCATGGTCTGGATCAGAGGCCTGAGCAATGTGGACGATGCCAGGAGGCAGGTTTTCTGGCAGGCTGATCTGGAAAGATGACTGCATGAACTCTGGAGGGTTGTCGTTGTCATCCAGGACAGAGCACCACACTGTGGCCGTGCCCGAAAGAGGCTGTGTGCTGCTGTCATGGGCTTGGACTGAGGGCAGGAATCGAAATTAATTCACACACACTCACACAATTTAAAATTTTGATTCTCATGGGAAATCAGTACTAATCTTTTATGCTGCTTGACGTTATTTAAATAGTAAATGAGATTTTATTTGACAGTAAGATGGAAATTGATTGCCATTGCTGACAGCAGTTTCAATGGTGGTGAGAAGTAAAACAGGCAACTTCACAACTTCTCCCCTATATATTGTTTGTATTTCCTGGACTTCCAAACAAGCAAAAGTGGGAAAAGCTCGAGCGCTTACAGCAAAACATCACTTTCCCCAACATCAGCTCACCAACATGCTCACAAAGATGACATACTGCTCTTAGTTCCAAGAGCTGAGGCTGATGGGAAAATCATTTGCTGCTGGTTTTTGGTCATAAACTAAAAACAGTCAACAAATAAATACTTCAAGTGTTAAGAGGAAAGTCTCAAAAATGTTTTGGAAAGTTGTGGACCAGCTGACCAACATGGCCACACTAGATCCACGCTGCTAGCACGCAGACTCATATAATAACAATAATAGGAGAATGTAATGAAAACAGGAGTGATCGATGCTGCTGTATGTGCTAGTAGACAGTTTTGCTCAATATCTCGAATCACAGCAATGAGTCAGTCTTATTGGTTCCAACTCTGCTGAAGCCACATTCAACTTTTCATAAGAGCAAAGCATTGAGGAATGAAGAAAAATCTGTCAGCATTAAGCATACTGCGACAGCTTTTAATACTTGCTGAAAAGAACTCTGTATTTTATTTCTTTCCAAATTCATCCGGCAGCCAGAGAAAATTGTCCCCACATATTGCAGAATTTCCCAATGAGCCCTGTGTGATTCTGGCACAACTTGAAGACATTCGGGGCTCGCTTATTATGATATTTTGTTATTAAGTTTAATTGTTCATCATGCTGTCGACTGTTTATGATATGATATTATGATAAAACATCTGAAAGTAGTTTGTGACTAAACATAGCGGCACAGCTTGAATGTAATTACTGTGCATGCCCCTTAGAGAGGGAAAGCAAACACTTCAAAAGGCTCAGGGTACAGCAGCACAGTCAGCAGAGGTCACACATACTGTACCTCAGCCTATTAAAAGTCTACTGTTTCTCCGACATAAATCAATCTGCATTTGCACAGATGGCGGACCTTATATTCTTTACGACTCGAGTTGAAGAACCAGAAACAGAGATGTCTGTGTTTGATAGATACTACAGATGACAGATTTATGGTTCAATGTAGGTACTTTTGATAGAAAAATACTTTCTTAGTTAAAAGATATTTTATGATGTGGCCAAAGAGGAGCTCTGTGCAGTGAATGCAATCATAGGCTTTCAAACACTGTCAATGGCTTTGACTGAGATGATGTCCTTGATAGTCGTCACAAGAGAAAAGATTTAATTAAAAAGATGTTTCAATCTCAAGTGTCAAGTGGCAAATCCTGATTACAACCATTTACACTAAATATATCGACTTGAAACTTTCCTTCTTCATAGAAAAGAAGTAAAGAAGTGAAATGGATCCTGTGTCCGACTTGCCACGGCAAAGGTTTGTGAGTTGTTTTTCCAAAACAGACATCGGCACTGGACTGTGACTGATTGGGCTGTTTCTCACAACCTTGCCAAACTTTTTTCCCTTGGACATTACAACATATTCCTCTGATTAATCACTAGGTACCGAACATATGACGTGATCAATCTATCCCTCACCTGCTGAGCTGAATCAAGCAAATCTGACTCATCTCTTCTTGTTACATACCAACAGTTTAAACACTCATGTATATATGTAATGATGGGTTGTTCTGCATTATGTCACTGTATTCATTTAATCTTGAATTTCTAAAGAGTTTCAGAGATGTTTGTATTTTGGTTTGTGCGTTGTATCCTTTTGCAAAAGAGAGCTTGATCTTGATGATGAAATCCTGATGAAATCAAAATTAAGCCGAACCAAATGTACGAGTAAATCACATGCTGTGCAGTTACCACTGTCTGACCATTGCTGCTACTCACTGTGCTGTTGCTACGTCTGTGTTACATGCGTGTAAAATTTTCTGAGGTTTCTACAAATCTTTTATTCCTTCTGCTGATTAAATTGCTACTACCCATTTTAATAGATTTTTTAACAGTTGATAATCATGTAACAATATCTATTTACTCTCTTTTGTAAATTTTATTTTTTTTTTATATTAAAAGATTTTTTTCCTATTCTGACATCAGTTTGTGTGTTTTTTTATGCTGAATTATTTATGACATATGAGAAACATCAACACTCGACGGGATAAACTTGAAACGAACTGTCCTCTCTGTGATCAATAAAGTTGTTTAATATAATCTAATCCAAAATGTGAGTGTGTTTTTGTGTGAAGACCATCTTGTGTTGGTTTGTGTGTCTCACCCCTCAGTGTGTAATGTTGCTGCTGCTCTCTGTCCAGGTAGGAGGTGGTGGTGATCAGACCAGTGTAAGGGCTGATGCTGAAGAGCTCGTAACCTGGGCCGGGCAGCAGACTGTACCACACCACTGCGTTCTCCTCTGATGGGATGGACACACAAGAGAAATAGAGCTGATCACATGCCGGACTGTAAATTACCTATCACAAATACATAGAAAAACAATTTACGGAACCAAAATTGCCTGTTGTGTCAGATGCTTTAGCCACCAAAAAACCCCACAAAAATCTACTAATTAAAAAGCCAACTCAATATATGACTTTCAAACTAAATAAAACAACCAATGAGTCTTTTATAATGAGTTTTTATTTAGACCTTTTATATTAATTAAAACATTTTATTTCAATTTTGTCCTTGGATATAATATACTGTCAATAACATTTCATTCAAATTCAGTTTTGGACCTCAGCAGGTGAGTTAAGTTTTGCAGCATTCTCCCTTGAACAAAAAAACAAAAAAAAACAAACCCTTATCTAAGTGGAAATAGAACTATGATGCCACCTTTAAAACCTGATAACCTGACCTAACCTTGGATCTCACTCCTCTACTACATTCATGGATTTTTAATATGTTAGCTGCAAAGCTGTGGATGATAAAGCTGTGGATGATCAGCAGAAATGATCTGCTGATATACAGCCTATTTTTTTTTATGCATCCACAAATGTATTGCCTGCTTATGTGGGAGTCTGGGAGAGCATCTTTCATCTGTTGTCTATGAGCACTTCTTTGTGAAACTGTGTATGTGCTAGGTCTGATGTGGTGATCAAATCCCACCATGAAAGTTAACTATGGCCAATAGAAACCACACTTGTTTCCCTCTGATCCCAAATATAGAGCTCTTAAAAACACAAATCCGTCTAAACACATAAACCTTTGCTCCACAGAGTGAAATCTGGGACATCCAGAGTAATACAAAGACTAGCTGTCACTCCTCCTCAATATTGCACATCTCCTCTGACTCATTTCAGCACATGGAAACTGGATCTACAGGCCAACACAGGCACAAAACAATGGTCATCTCTGGGGAGTGATGAGGGGGGCAGCACAAATGATAATCAAATAAGACTGGTGGGAGAGAAGGCTGAGCTGCCAGACGATGCAATTTGAGGAGACAGATGAAAACACGGCGCCTATTGGCACAGATGGCTTGGATTATGGAAATCATCATGAGACAGGACCTTTCAATTTTCCCAGAGGAGCTGTGTGCTTGTTGTTCTTGGACAATTCTCACCCCCAAGAATTTTAGTTCAGCATAGAGACCCCTCCTGTCCTGCACATATGCCCTCCACCTCCGCTACTCATACTGTCAACAGGGCAGGATGAAATGGGATTGGGGAGGCCCCGTGCACAACATGTTCAAATAAACAGGGCTGAAGTGCAGATTTGTGAATGTGATTGGGGGGTCAAATGAATGAGATTTGAGAGGATGTACAGTGAAGGAACCCCCCCCCCCCCAAAAAAAAAGGATAGAAACAGAAGAACACATGAGGAAGAAAAAGGGGCAGAGATTAGTTTGAATGAAACTGCTAATGGAGTGAAACTAAACAGACAATAACCTTGATTCACTGCAGCTCAGCAGTTTAACCAAAACACAGAAGGGTGGTCACCTCTGAAAGGATTGAATGGGAATTTTCTTTTGTCACCATTTAATCAACCTCATATTTAAAAATAAATCAGGTGTCAGGTTTACAAGTCAGAAGAAAAAATTAACAGACAGGTTGTGAGGTTCTGTAGTCACGTGCTGCTGCTGCCCTCTAGCACCTTGGAAGCACATTACCAAAGCTCCACTTCCACAGGAGACATCACATCCACAGGTGACCTGCAGTTCATCTTGTCATTTCCAACAATAAGAAATTAATATTATGACTGAATGATGACCCACCGATGATGAGAAAAGCACATAATAATTACCTGAATCTTTATCAGTGGCAGAGACTCGGACCACTGGTTCCCCGGCATCTCTGTTCTCTGGTACGCTGGCATTGTAGATAGTCTGCGTGAAGACGGGTGGCTGATCGTTAATGTCCCCCACCTCCACTGTCAGAGTTTGGGTGGAGGAAAGCGAGGGTAGGCCATGGTCAACCGCTCGGATGGTCAGACGGTGGAAACGCTGCCTTTCGTAGTCCAAAGAGGCAGCAAGAAACAGAAGCCCTAAAAAAAAGATGGACTTAGAAAATGATGAGCCGGAGGAAGAATATTTTCTTAATCTGTGTGGCTCACAAATAGTAACTAATTATAAAAGTCTTACCTGTTTTCTCCTCCAGTGTGAAGAATTCATTCTTGTTTCCAGCGATGATGAAGAAGGAGACATGCCCATTTTCACCTTTATCTCCATCTATGGTCACAAAGTGATGCAGCAGACTCCCCACTTCTGCGTCCTCCATCACCTGAACCGTGTCCGCAGATAAAAACACTGGTCTGTTGTCATTCACATCCAGCAGAAACACCTGAGCTGTCACTGAAGTCTGTTTGCGCTCATCCTTCCTCTTTGCCTGGTCGGTGGCTGTTACAGTGAAGGCGAAGCTGGGTGTGGTCTCGCGGTCTAAAGGTGCTGCTACAGTCAGGCTGCCGGTGCGAGGGTTGATCTGAAAGGGGAGGCGTGCTGATGAAGTGCTGGGTTCAGGGTCAAAGGTCACAGTGTAGCGGAGGGCACTGTTAGGAAAGGTCCCATCAGCATCTCTGGCATGAAAGGCAAATGCCAGGGATCCGACTGCGGCGTCCTCCCTCAGGCCAAATGTGACCAGTTTATCAGGGAACCAGGGTGTGTGGTCATTTACGTCCTCTACCATCACACTGACTAGAACAGAGATGTTTGCTCCATCAGTGAGCCCTGCATCCTCTGCTTGAACCAGGAGGAAGTACTGCACAGCCGACTCATAGTCCAGAGGCTGGTTCAAGTAAATGTCACCGGAAGAGCTGTCAATACCAAAGTGAACGCTTCCGTCGCCTTCAGAGATCCAATAGTGGAATTTTCCTTTATCTGAAACACCAGCAGAGCCGATGATAGTTGCCGGTTCTGCGTCTTCTCTCACTGTGAAGTGTCTCACAATTGGGTGGTCAGAGGGGCCATACAGAGCTGCCAACCCATGGACCTAAAAAATCAAACACATTAAAATATAATACAATTGTTTATATGCAGACAGAGGTTAACATTATACCAGACAGCTTAATTGTAACACTAAGAAAATTAAATGACAAAAAAAAGAGAGACAAGAGACAAAATAAATAAATAAATAAATAAATAAAAAAAATCTCAAAGGAGATTTGAGAAAAAAACTATTAATTTAAAATTTTGAGGAGAAACAGATCGTACACTGCCACACTTAAGGACACTGATATTTCGCCATGAAAAAAATATAACAAATGTCTCCCCCTGGTGCCGGAGTTTGAATCAGAATCACCTTTATTGTCATTGTAATTTACATTACAACGAGATTTGAGTGCAGTTCAAAGGTGCTTTCGAGGTAGAAGTGAGAATGAGAAATAAGAGATATATGTACAGGATAAATAATCAAAATATATACAACTAAATAGGAAATATAAAATGTGCAAAACATGAAAAAGTACAAAGATGTAAGCCAGAATTATATTCAGAACTGTGGAATGTGCTGCCTCCTCCCTAACAACACCACATTTACGTCTACTGATGCATTTCTAAAATTATTTATTATATGCACACTATCAGGCATTGGCTGGACTTCATTTGTGTTTTTATATAGAGTGTATTGTTATGAAGTTTGCAAGAGTTCTGTTTAATATTGTGACATATCCTAATTGTATAATTACAATTTTATAATTAGTAATTATATATATGTCTAATTATATAATTTGTTTATAATTAGAATTGTTCAATAATATGAATATTAGCTGAATCACTGCTTCAATGGAGCCCCCATGTAGTAGGGGTTGCACTTCAAATAAACATGTCACATTATGAAACCTGCGTATCAGTGTACCTGTACGTGTATGACTGCCATGTCTTCCTGGGGTGGATCTCCACTGTCTACGGCAGTTACTTTCAGAGTGTAGTACGGTTCAGCATCCTGGCTGAAAAGCTCTGTTGTTCTGATGTCTCCGCTTTTACTGTCGATCTCAAAGTGTCCAAGATCCTCAAAATCAGCTAAGAAGACAAAATGTTAGGGGCTCAGCGATAACTGGCATATAGCACTATCTGTATACACTGTCAGATAAAGGTCTGCAGAAATCACGACTCCCCGGACTCACCTGAGACCAACGAGAAGGTAACTGTTCCATTTTCTCCTGCGTCCAAATCTTTGGCAAACATGTTAGTCACCAGGGATCCTGTTGGTAGACCAGCCCAAATCTGCAATATAAGAAAATGTTCCTTTTTGTCATTAGACAGACTGAAGGTTCAAGCAACTTCTGTATCAGGTTCACTTTTCAGACCATTTTTGTAGACAGTTTATGGCTGACGTTAAACAGAAAACAAGAAGTCAGTCTTCTGATTTTTATATAAAGTAAGACAATAGGTTTTAACGCCCAACCACTGTTAGCTATTGGCCTCATGGCTTCCACTGCCTACGGACCTTCTTTTTGTATGTTGTCTTTAAGGGCATTGTGTTTATATGATATGTCTCTATAACCACTACAGCACCAGGGACCACCAGCACCAGACAAATTCATACTTACCTGCACGTTCAGTTCTTTGGCAGCAGGCAGGTGCGTGAACTGTGGAGCGTTGTCATTGATGTCAGTGACCAGGATCTGGACGACGGCGGTGGCGTTGAGACGAGGGTGACCCTGATCTGTAACCATTACTTTAAGACTGTGCTGGCTGTGCTGCTCCCTGTCCAGTGCTACCCAGTTGATAATTTCCCCTGGACGTGTGTAAAGATGACAGCGCGAGGTGAGGATACACAACCACAGAGTAAAGCACAAGATCATCTCAAGATGAGGACACTGATGTTTTTACCTGTTTTGGTGTTTATCCGGAAGAACTTCCCATCAGAGAGCAGGATGTAGGACAGCTGGGCATTTTTCCCAGAGTCCTTATCTACAGCTTTGACTGTTCCCACCAGGCCTTGAGGCGACGAGCCCTCTGAAACAGTGAAGTAGTAGACCTCATCACTGAACACTGGAGCGTTATCATTGATGTCAAGCACCAGCACAATCACTGTGGCTGTAACTGTGGTGTTCACCAGCGGGGCCTCCCTGGTTGTGGCTGACACTCGAAAACGGTACATGGATTCTGTCTCGTAGTCCAGGCTCTGGGAAAGATACAACCACCCCGTCTTTGGGTGAACCCGAAAGGGAGCAGGAGGGAACCCGGCTTCTGCCTCCAAAGAGTAGGCGAGGCCCGAATTCGACATGTGAGCTCCCCGGATCCGGTGCGCCCTCACCTGGATGACCCTCGAGTCTTTACGGTAACCCTCACCGATCTCCACCTGATAGACTAAAGTTTCAAAGGCCAGGCTGTCCTCTGCAGATGTGCGGTCTACATTGACTGTTAGTGTCAATGTGGAGCTCAGGGAAAGCTCTCCTTCATCTTTAGCCATGATTTCCAGACTATACCTCTGCTGATGATCCACCTGTAAACCCCGATTTAATGTCACTGTTCCAAGGTTTGGGTCGACGGCAAACATATAATTTCTGCTACTCTTCAGGTAATAGCGCACCTGCCCGTTGGCACCACTGTCATAGTCATGTGCGTGAGCGATGAACAACACGGTGCCAGGTAGGGTGTTTTGGGACACAGTGATGGTGTCGCTGAGTTTGGGGAAGACGGGAGCATTGTCATTAATGTCTGCAATTGTAATATTGACTTGAGCGGTGCTGTAAACAGGAGACGTGTCGGTGTAGGACTGAAGAACCAGCAGGGCGTATGGCTGCGACTCGTGATCCAGAGGTCTGATGTTACTGATGAGGCCGGACTCCGGGTGGACTGAGAACAAACCCTGAGGATCTCCAGAAGAGATTCGGTAGGATACAGATTCACCAGAGTCTGTGAAGAAAGAGCGTCTTTATTCATAGTTCAAAAACCAAACATTAACATGGTGGTGAACCTAAATTACAAACAAAAATTATTTTTCACATTTTAATGCCCTCATTTGATTAGGACAACCCAGCCACAACACAAACAAGTGGTATTGTGTTGGTCCCAAGCCCGGATGAATGGGGGAGGGTTTGGGACAAGAAGGGTATCTGGCATAAAAACTGTGGCCGAATCATTTAGCAGGTCACAGAGCTGACTTGCTGTGGCAAATCCGACAAATTAAATTTTAAACACAACACTATATGATGTGTCTAAATTTCACACATCATATATTGTTAAGTGTCTATTACATGTTAATCTTGATCAGATATGAACTTTCACAGTTTATACGAACTGGACGTTATAAAAAACATTCACCAGTGGATGATTAAGAGAGCTAAGAATAAACAATGATGGAATAGCTTCATGACAGTTGCAGGAAGCTGTAGTAACAAGTGCATATGTGAAACGTTTAATGGATAAATTGCACAGCAATATATATATGTATTTTTGTATATATACAGGTAAATATATAGTGGTAAATATAGTGTGAAGGTGTCCCCTTCTGAATTGATGTGTGCGCAGTTAAAGAAAGAGAGAAAGAAAGATTTAACAAAAGATATCAAATGAGGTAAAAAGAAAGCACTTTATTCTAATGTAGTATGGGGTCACCACAGCATCTTGTTAAAAAGTTTTTATAAAATCAGCAAGGTGAGAAAAGTGAAAGATGGATTTTTTGTTTATGTTTTGTTTTGAATTCATGGTTAATTAACATTAACATACACTACACACACACACACTGCAACATTAAGTAATTACAGCATCAGCCAGCAGATCTTGTTAATCCCCTCCAAGAGCTTGTGACTCCTCAAGGGTGACAACAAACGACTGAAGCAAGCAAAGAGCTTAAGAGTCGAACAGACCCATTTCTGTTGTTTCCACTTTAAGCTGAGGCACTAATCTGTTAATTGATGAGACAACCTTAAGTGACTGTCTCCTGTAGTAGAGTGCTCTAGCTGCTGAAGGGACTTTGTGCGTTGTGGCACATAAAAAGTGGACTATGAGGGCATAATCTTGGAAAACCGAGGAACTGAGAAACAATCCTGCGAGTGGAGACTACAGATTATATTTGATCAAATATTAAACAAAATAATCTCCTTTCCCCCAGAATCCTATTCTTTGATTTTTTTAAACTCTTCCTCGTTTTTATCTAAAACTACATCAAATAACATTGAATAAACTCATACAAATTCAGCACAACAATAAATATCTTAGAGAGCAAATGGAAAATAAAAACACTGGATGCTAATTAAGGATTATCTTTGACCTTTTACACCATGATTAAATATGAACAGTTGTGTTGATCCCTTTTGTTGTCTGTCATCTCATGAGGATGAGGAGGATTAAAGATTAAACTGCAGCCTCCCTCTTGGTGTTCTTATGTCAGGAAGGAGATTTGAGCAATGATAATTATTGTTAATTTGTTTTTGTCACAGTCACCTGTCTGGAGTAAATCTTTATTTGCCCTTTAATTTGATACATTTCAATACTTTTTTTTTTATATTTTTGTTTAATGAACTGGGTACAAGGAATAAAGTTAGAGTTACTAGAAATTACAGTCTACATGCTTCATCTGTTCATTTATATTAATTGCACTCAAAGTGTGAATAGTAGTTTTTACATTCATTCCAATATTAACTTGACAAGCACTTTGTGCATTTATCTTCACTGTGAGAGGAAACTGGATGTGAAGAGGAGGCATTACTTTCACCTGCGACAATGAGGGTCATAAATGTGAACATGTATTATAATTTATGTTGTATTTGGAGTGGTCAAAATGTGAGCTGAGGAATTACAGAAAAATAAAGGTTCTCATAATTTTGAGGTAGCTTGAGAATCATCAAGACACAGTACTTTGTAAGAATGGATCATATGATGTTAACAGTAAAGTTAATTACCACGTTATGGCCAAAAACAGACTCACCCACAGGGTTGATGGCCTGAACCAACCCCACAGCAGTCCCTGGCGGTGCATCCTCTGGCACAGTGAAGGTGTAGTGTGACCTCTGGAACACAGCTGGAGCCTGAGAACTGCGTAAAACATTGATTGTGACCTCTGCGGGTTGGACTGAGGTCAGGCCCTCACCGTCCTGTGCTGTTATCGAGAGCTTCACGCTGGCGGTGCCCAGGTGGGTCAACGTGGAGGACAGGAACAGCATTCCTGCAGCGACAAGTTAGGTTTTGGTCATGAAGTCATCCAATCAATACATTTTTTTTGTTTGTTTGTTTGTTTCACTTTCTTAGAACAGGAAGAAGTGGATTGCTATGACTAACTTCTTCACTGTAATAATTTCGAGGTTTCACGTGGCAGCAGACTGATTTTTTTTTCAGTTTTTCAGTGTAAAATTTAATTTGGTCCACAATCTGTAAGAGAGTCCATCAGTAATAACCAGGTTTACGTCTGTCACCATTTTGTGAAGTGAAATAACAGATGGACAACTCTCAACACAACTCTTAGTTTTATTCATCTTAAATTTCATTAACATTGTAGGATCTCTTACAGGGAACTACAGGAAATCAAAAATACCGATAATGCATTTAGTCACATTTAGGTAGAGTAACTTAAAATTACAAAAAAACAGATTTAAAGTGTACTCTTGTAGTCTTTAGTTAAAATTTGCAGGAGCCTGACATTGAGTTTAGATCTTATCTTGGACTCTGCCATATGGGGTTATAAAGCTTTGGGTTTTGTGCACCCCTCCCGCTGAGCTGTGACACCGCCAATCATATCAAGGGGACTTAGATCAAGTAAGCGGTTGTTTATCTCTCAATTCTAGGCATGCAAGTCACACAAGTTACTTAAAGTGTGGTAGGTGGATTGATGCCACAAATCACTGAAGCATTAGACGTGATCCATATGTACTTTAAATACAGTGTTAATTTTTGCGATTACTGGTTTGTGATTGTGATTATTGAACTATGAAAATTTTTATTATGTGGCCCTGAAGGTCAAAACACAGCAACTTATTACAAAAAACATTAAATGTATCTCAGACAAATTTCTATATAAACTTTGGTCCTATTTAAAGACTAATTATTTTGTGTTTTTATTTTATTGATGAATTTTGAAAGGTCACTTTTTATACATGTTTTTATTTTGTGCTGTTGTGTTTTATAAATTTATCACAACAGTCTCAACTGTTTACCAACACACGTTTCTTTAAATGTTTAAAGCTTCAACTGGTTTCCCTTTGCTCTATTGTTCATCACTTTCTTTTCACTGTTTTACTCTTTCTGCTACATGGACAAACATAGCTGATGATTTCAGTGCTTAAGTGTTCATTTATGCTCGCCTACCTGTGTGTTTATCAAGTCTGAACAAACTGGACATGTCACCAGGCAGGATGTCGTAGGTGACCTGTCCAAACCTGCCCGAATCTCGGTCAGTGGCGATAACATTCAGGATCTCTGCACCGGGCTGCGCGTGGCTGCTGATGCTCATGGTGTACTCGTCAGGATTGAATACCGGTGCGTTATCGTTCAAGTCTTCTATCTCAATGTGCACATAGGTTTGAGCGCTTAAGCCTCCCTGAAATGTGGCAAAATCACAGTTGAGTTAGGAACCTGATCCTAAGTGAAGGCAGTCAATGGTGTAATATGATTATGTACATAATAAAAAAATCAATTATTCTTAAACGTAGCCCCTTACTGGATCTTCAGCTTTGACCAGAATATCATGGACAGTCTGCCCCTCGTCTCGATCGATGTCCTGAAAGACACACAGCTCTCCAGTTTGAGGGTGGATTTGGAAGAGGGGGTGTTTGTCCTGCTTGTCAAAGCCATTTGACAAAGAATAGAGAACTCTGCCAAAGTCTGGGCTGTCTGCATCTGTGGCAATAACCTTAAAAAGAAAAGAAAAAACACAGATAAAAGTCCAAAGCAACTGAAACCCTGCGATAAACATCTGGAAAATTATGAGTAAGAAATATTGCTGCATTCACTGTTCATCAAAAAATAAAAATAAAAATAAAAATCATATAAACAAAAGAGTAAAGAAAGTTACTCCAATAGATTTAAAATTTGAGTTGTTAGAATCAACAAATCATGAATAGGAATAGAGTTTAAAACTTCCAGGGTTTTCATGATTTTGCAATTTTCAGTCACATGAGAAAACAAACCAGAAAATATTTTTATTGGAGGAATTGGAGCAAGCGAGGTAAATTATTTACAACAACAGAATTAGCTGTCACGTAATATGAGAAATTATTTCAGCTGTAAAGTTTCTATATCAGTGTGTATGTCAGTATTCTGTTATAAACTATTTACTCTACTCTACTCTATTAACCCTAACCCTATAATCTACAATGAATTTGTGTTTTTTGCAGCTCCTTTTGTGACTGTAAATCTTTTATCAACAATATTGCAACACTGTAGTAAAAGCATCATCTGTCAATGTTTAAATTTACTCTCTGTTTTAACTGAATCATAATAGTAGTCTTGTTCTGCCTGAAAAGGTCAACATAATAAACACATAAAAAATGAGAAAGTCCCCTTGATCAATGGCTAAATGAGTGTCAATGGGGCAGAAAATAAGTGTCATTCATATGGCAGTGTGAAGACATGCCTATTACAGAACCCCTTTCATGTCTCTGTGGTGCCGGCAACAAGAGACACACAGACCGCTCACTTTCCAGTCATAAATATGATATCACATCAGGCTGTATGAACTCTGACCGAAGGAAGCTGTGCAGACACAGGTCAAAGTCTAATTGGGTGCACAACACCAAGCACACAGGCTCATGTACAGTTACTTTATCTATATACGTATCAAACACATGTTAAGAGAAGCCTCCTAATCGAGGTCTGCTTTCAAATGAATCTGACACTGATACAGAAGAGAAAGTAGTTTGATGTATTTTCAGCTTCCAATAAAACAATTAACAAGAAGAAGAAGAAGCAGGATGTCTCTTTATATCAGTGCACAACCCCTATAATTTAAAGCAAAGATGTAACAAACTGGACATCTGCACTGTGATCTTCTTTTTCACATCTTGTCTTGTCTGAATCTGTTTGTTCAAATTAGTTTGCCTTTATTATCTTCTTCTTTTTGCTTCTTCAGCTATACATTGAATATCTTTTGGTTTTAGAATGTTAATCTTCAACATAAGCAAAGTGTTGCCTTTTGCTTGACAAAATTTTGATGGGATGACTAATGTATAGCCTGAATAATGGTCATAAATGAGCGAATAGATAAAAACCGAATAAAGCAGCTTTAGTGGCTTTCACTATTTCTCCCACGCTGTTTCCGAGAAATCATCATTCTGCATATTAAAGCTGCATGTGTCTATTGTCTTCATAAAGGCTCCTATAAATCTATATTAAAACTGTTATGCTCTCCCCCATTAGCAGTTTGTCACTTCTCTTGTGGTTTTTTGTTTTGAAACAGAGCTTTTGGGTCAGTCTGATGCTGGATCAACAAAACCCAAGGCATCACTGAAAAAACTCTAAAAAAATTGCTTGTCCATATATATAAAGTCAGACTTAACAGAAAAGACCTTGATAAACAGAGCTGCTTTTGTAACAAACTTGAAGCTTGTGCCAGGCAGCAGGAGAATGGTACCAGGCATCACTTCTGTCATATCAAAAGCCAAAGGGTGTGTGTTGTGTGTGTTTAGCAGGAACACTGCTGGCTTTGTGAATGCAAACTAAAGCCTACTTTTGTCCTGCACGATGTTGAAAAAGAGATTGCAAGACAGAGAGCATGAGATGTTGCATGTCCTCGGTGGAAACTTTCTAAACATCTGTTTTCAATGAAAGGGCATAAAAATGTCCAAAAAAAAACTCAAGTGGAGCCAGAAACTTCCTTAAAGATATGTGAGAAGCTATTTCTGTGTATTGATCTTTTAAAAGCCGTATTTATCCAACATACTTGTAAAAAGCAGCTGCCAGGCTCACTGTGCTCCACTATGGACACGTTGTAGAATTGCTGCTCAAACACCGGCTCATTGTCATTGACGTCCTCCACCAGGACTGTGACTGTAGCCGTGGATGACAGAGCCGGTTCCCCTTCATCTGTTGCCAACACCAGAAACCACAGCTCCATCTGAGTCTCTCTGTCCAGAGCTGCAGCTGTGGTGACCAATCCTGATTCTGGATCGATGCGGATCAGAGTGTCCTGGCTGGACCTGAGAATGGAGTACTTGACCTCTGAGTTGACCCCTTCATCTGCATCTTGGGCCTGCATCTGGATTAGAGAGCTCCCCTCAGGAACGTCCTCTGAGATGCTGATAACATATGCGTCATTCTCGAACACCGGCTGACAGTCGTTGGTGTCGGCCACCTTCAGGAGGAAGACCACCTCGCTGCTCAGAGGCGGACTCCCAAAATCTGATGCTTGCACCTTCAGCTCGTACAGATCTTTTTCCTCCCTGTCGAGCTCTGCGTTGACACACAAAGCATACAGAAAATCATCTGTCTGCTTCAGGGCAAACTTCCCATCACCCCCCTCTAGTGTGACAGTGACCCCGTCCTCCTCAAGGTCAGGATCTGACACTGAAATCCGGGCCACATAGTCCCCAAAAGCTGACGACTCTGACACAACTGCATCTCCTGTCTCACTGAGAAACAAGATGCTGATGGTGGGACTGTTGTCATTAATGTTGAGCACTTTGACACCCACAAAAGTGCTGCTGTACTCAGGCTGAGCCCCGTTGTCGCTCGCTCTGATGATCAGCTCATGAAAAGCCTGAGTCTCGAAATCAAGCGGCTTGTTGAGGTACAGGACCCCCGTGGTTTCATTGATGGAGAAAACCTTGTTGGGGTCACTCTGGCGCCTGTTGATCTCGTAAGTGATCCTTCCATTGTCCCCCAGGTCCATATCAGTGGCGTGCACCTGGCAAACAGCAGACAGGACCGGAGCATCCTCAGGCACTGAGGCGTGATATTCAGTCTCATTGAACACTGGGGGGTTGTCGTTCTCATCCAAGATGTGGACGTTGAGCCGAAGGGTCCCCGTCCTAGCTGGGATGCCTCCATCAAAGGCCTCAATGGTCAGGGAGTAGAAGTCCTGGATTTCTCTGTCCACGTTTCCATCCAGGACTAGATCCAGAGTCATGTGGTTTTCAGATCCGTGGCGATAATCCAGATGGAATAATTCCCCCATGTCGCTCTCAGTGATACGGTATCCCTGGGTGCCAAACTCAGCCACATCCTTGTCTTTGGCACCTTCCAGCGGAAACCGACTCCCTGGGGGGCTCAACTCTGAGATGTCTAAGTCCACCACCTCTGAGGGGAACACAGGTGAATGGTCGTTCACGTCTTCCACCTGCAGCTTCACTTTTATCATCTCACCTGTGAGAGTGGCTGCAACAAACTCATACCTGTCCCGGCTCTCTCTGTCCAGGATCACGGCTGTGGAGATGATCCCCGTGTCTGCGTTTATTTCCAGGTCTTTGAACACATACGAGTCCCTACTCTCGGAGATGAAGAACCCGGTGCTGGGTCTGGTCAGTCCCGCTCCCAGATCCCCCACGATGGTCCTGGCGGGCAGACCCTCTTTGACGGACAGAGTCAGGTTGAAGACTTGTCCCAGCGATCGTGCGCAAAGCACCGACAGGACGAGCGTCTTCAGGAGCAGAGTTACGGCCTTTCGGAGACCCATTCCTCCTTTCCACACGAGACCAAGATGTCGAAGATTTAGAGTCCAAATCCTGGCTGCATTTTTTCCTGTCAGACTCCGCTCCGCTCGCTGACGTTTCACTGGACTTTAGCAAAAAAAAAAAAAAAAAACAGGTGAACGCACCGTTCGCTTTCATCCGGGAGTCATCCTCCATTACAATGATCTCAGCAGCTTGTTGCGTGATTCTGGACACATAAAATCCACGCACCCCAAAGCGCAGATCCCCTTCTGCCTCTCCGATCACGCATCTTGGCACCAAGTGGCCGCAGAGTCCCGGCTGCGCGCGCTGAGCTCACCTGCAGGCGGGCGGCGAGTCCCAGCTGATTGGCTCCATCTGTGGCCCTGCGTGTTTAAAACCGAATTAGGCTGACAGATTAGACAAGTGGCATAGTGTGTTTGACCTGTGGGACTCAACTCAGGAGGAGTCCAATGTAACCAGAAGACTCAGTTGGCTCACTCCAGGATTTCGTTCTCACCCACTTGGTGCAGAGTTTGGAAGAAAACCAATTGACGTTTGGCACTACGTGGCTTTATAGTGTAAAAGTGGCTCTCTCCGCTGGTACAAAGGAGAACTGCAGACCCCCAAGACAAGCCCAGTATGGAGTCAGTGAATGTCAAAAGATCACAGCTTGTGCAACAACAAGAACAACAACAATAAGAAGAAGAATGAAACGTCAGAAAAACTAACCGTTGTCTAAATTGATAAATAGAATTTATGTCTGAGAGACTAACATCAAATTGATATTCATATTCCCAATTATTTGTTTAACTTAATTAGTTTTTAGGAATTAAATTCAATAGGTTGTTGGATGTTCTAAATGAAAATAAAGCTCTGCGTCAACATTGGTTAAACTGTGCATGTTTACATTTCCAAACAAGAGGGAAAAAAATATATTGAGATATTGAGAGAGGGGAAACATGGCAACTCAGGTAACTACACAGTACAATGTGACAGGGCAGACCAGTAGGGTTGGTTTTTTCTTATCTGAGCAGTATGTAGGGGGGTAGCTGGTCCTTAAAAAACACTGCTAGGTTGACTTGAAAGCTGCATGATGCAGACCCCTATCCACAGAGAGCTTTTGTTATTTTGCTGAACTGGCTATTAGCCTTTTCTTATCGACTTTCAAAGCCCCTAGTTTTGTCCCTATTTTAATTTTCTTTGAATTCATTCATTTATTGAAATAAAGCGTTCCTCTTAACTCCTGTCTGTTGGCTTTGCCCACTTCTTCCTACACACCAGTTGGTCAACCTGCACCTCAAGTGTTAGCTTTTTACAACTGGTGTTGTTGGCAGGATTGATCTAAAAAGAGATCAGTGGTGGGCAAAATCAAGATGACTGACCCAAGTGAACCTCACCCTGGTGTTAGTAGATAAAACCCAGCTCCTAGTGCAGTGTGGGTCCTATGGGCGGCACTCAGATATTAGTTTGAGAGAATGGAAAAATCACCTTATACTACTTTTGCTTTGTTAGGAGTTCCCATAAAATTTAGAGCTGGAATTTTTATTTTACCAGCACAAAAGTGCAATACAGCTGAGTTGATTTGCAATGAATTAGCTAAGTTAATAAAAAATAAAAGCCTAAACCTCGGTCCTGCGCTTTCAGTTTTCCAATGCCCGCCAGGAGGCGCATGAGGACATGAGTTCTTTTTCACTGAGACTATGGAGGACTCTCTTAGGCTGAAAAAGAAGGATTCAAGAGGCCTGATGGATGACGTTGAATTTAGAGACCATCTGATTTAAGGACAGAGATTCTACAACAAGGGGGGAGTTTATGGCAGTCTAATATTCAATGCCATCAAGGCAGAACTTTTATTAGGGAGCAAGCACGTGGAGAAACATTTGAACATTGAAGAGACATAATCATGCTAATGCACCAAATGTGAAGGATTCAGAACAAATCAAATCACAGTTATGGGATGACATGAGCACACAGATGGCAGCTAAATTTAATGAACTGTCTCAGTCTTTGATGTAGGACAGAGCTACACTAGAGGACACTACAAGGTGCAGAATGGAACCAGCCTGGTCCGCAAGACAGACCAGCAAGAAGAAATTGGCCCAAAGTAGGCTCAACAAACTGATACAGGTCTATCCTGTTAGAATAATATTGGGATATATTAAATCGTATGTTAAAATAATTACAGAATGTAATGAATAAATATTGAATAAATATATTTCTGTAGAAAAATTGTGTCTGAAACTTAACCAAAACACTCAGCGTAGCAGTACCTTTATCTTTACAGGATAAAATATTCTATTCAATTGTATTTGTATAGCGCCAAATCAAAATACACATCATGTGGAGCCACTGCACAGGTAAAGGTCCAGATCTAATTTTATTATGGCTGCCAAGGTTTTGGTGACACTGGAGAGGAATAAACAGGAAGAAACAACCAGCTGAACCGACTCGAGCTGGTTGCCTTTTTGAGAAGACTGAATAGGTTAGTTGATAATCAAATGAAAACAATAATAGTGTTAATATTGTAGTCATCATGAAAACTTTGCAGTATAGTTGTGTGATAAGATCTCAGTAGATTACTTGATTGTTCCTCCTCCTGCTCCTGCAGGTTTTAACAGCCATGTGTGTCGTCCCTCTGGTGCAGGCAGGTAATGTAACCAGGCAACACATGCAACCTGAGCAGCCTACCTGAGTAAACAATCCCCCTTAACCACTCTCTGTGTTTGTCTGATTGGGTTTGTTCAGCAATCAGACAGCTTTCCCTCAGCATCTTCACACAGGATTCTTCAAATACATCTGATCTGTAAAGAGATAAGATGCCGTCTCATATTATGTTGTCTTACCAGTGGGATGACCAGGCTCTTGTGAAAAAGATCTACAACCGCCTGAAGGATGATGGGCTACCGGTATGGATGGACATCGAAGGAGGGGTGACAGGAAACATCATTGATTCGTAAGTACAAAATAAATTGGTTGTGTGGTTTTTACATCTTGGATTTTCGATAATTTCAGATCTATTCAGGCTCTTTATGGAAAAGCTGTGCGTGTTTTCAGGATGGCTACAGGTGTGGAGGAGGCCGTAGTGATCTGTCCATTCATGACTCCAGCATACCAGGCATCCCGCAGCTGCAAGAAGGAGCTGAGCTATGCAGACACCAGGGAGGTCATCATTGTGCCAGTCATGCTGGCCAAGAACTGGGAAGCCAGTGAATGGCTGGGACTGATCACTGCAGGCCTGCTGTGGGTGGACTTCAGGTTAGGAGCCCTCTAAAAGGGACAGGGGCAACACCTAAATAGTTTTCAGAAAATAAAGTGCTATCATACTATGATCTTTATCATCAACAACCATAAATAACCATATCTAAATAGTATAATTGTGTTCAATTATGTAGATATCTCAATATTACATAGTAATTGAAGACAATTGTCCTCAACTTAATTGTCTGATACATCTACCCTCTATGCTGCCATCTTCTAGAAATGCAGAAAAGGATGACGTGGTTTTTGAGATGTGTCTCAGCTCTCTGGAGGAGGAGATCATGTTTAACGCTGGCCACCTCATCGCGGTGGAGGAAGCTCCCACAGAGGTGGTGGATGAGCCACAACCATCAAGACCCCGTCTGAGGAAGAGACCGGGCCGAGGGTTTCGCCACGCACTCTCTGAGTGCTACATTCAAGATTCAGGTAGGTCTGAATACTCAACATTTATTAACATGACTGGTATTCACATCATAGAAAATTATACAACTCAATTTAATGGCTAAAACAATAAATATGAGTTGTAAATACCATAAAAAACTGGTTTGTTAGGATGAGAACTAAAATTGAGCAAATGGTTACAGATCATTTGGCTATTTTACTTTCCTTGAAGCTAGAAAAATGGACCTGCGAAAAAGATGAGCTTGTACTTTGTATAAATGTGACTGATTTTCAGAACCCCTTATAACACCTGGCATAAAAGTTGATGTAGAAAACATTTTATATATAAAATTATCCTTTGATTAATTGTGGGCTTAGCTGAGAACAAAATTCCACATGGAAAATTTACTACAGAATTTAAACATTCAGGACCCCAAACTTCGACTTTGACCCAAATAAGAGATGAACAATGTCTTGTTTAGAGCTCACATCATCGAAAAAAATAACTAACATGTTTCTTGGGACATTTTGTTTAGTAGAATTTAGTACCAATGAAAAGTGAAGTCAGTGTGTTATCCTGATTAATTGTGGCAGTAACTTCACCATTTTTTGTCAGCATAAGTTGAAAATTGCTGTTGAGGTTTGAAAAAGGTTCAGCCTTAAGGCATTTGTACATTGAAACTCAACTCTGTGGTTAACAATGCGTAAACCTGTAAACTTGTGTTTACAGGGGAGAAGATGATGTGTGTGACTACAGATGACAGAAACATGGTGAAACTCAGAGAGATGCCTGGGGATTGCTGTTACTGGGAGGAGATTAAGGCTCATGGCTGTAAATACTACAGGAACGTTGGTACTAACAGATATCTCGGTATGCACAGGAATTCATCAGGAATGTGAAAAATGTGGTCTTTATTAAATGGAGCAAAATAAATTTCACATTGCAAGCTAGAAAAAGGGCAATGTCTGTTTCCAGGCCTGTACAACTCTTATGATGATACAAAATAATAGTTTTCTGCCAGTTTTTCAACACACTGCTTTTCCCTCCACAGGGTTTGACCAGAACAGGGACATGGTCCACTCTGAGGCAAGTCCTTCAGCGTCTGAGGAGTGGTTGCTTCTGGTGGATGAGACAGACCAAAGCCAACGGAGAGCTGTCGTCATCAAACACAAGCACTCAGGGAGGTTCCTGGCTGTCCAAAATGGCCACCTCATTGCATTGACACAGTATAATCAAGACTGCAAATGGTTTTTAGACTAAAGTAGACAAATTGGAATTTCTTAGGGTTAGGTTGCCTCTGTCAAAGACATCTTACTAATGAAAGAGACAATACTAATGAATGAGACTTGATGGGTGTGTCCACAACAGGAGGCTTCGTAGAAATAAAATTTAACATTGCTATTGTGACAACAGCAAACCCAAAACAAAACAACTTTAAAACCGTTTTCTCTTGAGGATTTCTGGTTTCCAGTTTATTGGGTGGCTTTCTTCTGTCTGTAAGGGGGGGAGGAGAAAAAAAAAAAAAAAAAAACATCTGTCAAATCTGAGAATTAGCAGCAACATATAAAACAACTTTAAATTTGACCCTTAAACTTACAGCTGTGTCGTCCTCTTTGTAAACTTTAATGGTCTTATCGGCCTCAGCTGTGATCAGTCTGCTCTCTGAGTGATCGAACAAGCAGGCAAAGATACCCGACTCGCTGTCCAGAGATCCGGGCTGCACTGCTGCGTGAATCCTCTGGAAGTTGTAGCCGGTCCTCCAATCCCACATATGGATAGTTCCATTGTCGGCTAAAGAGACAAAACACCAATGTGTGTAATGAATCACAAATGATGATGGTTTTCTAATGAAATGTTGAAATAATCTGTAAAATCAAGCCAAAACTGAGTCAAATTTTAAAAAAATCCTTATTCGTCAGTAATTCTTATTAGTAGATTTAAATGTTTGTTAGCAGTTGAAAGCACCAATATCAATCATTATTAATACCTCCAGACACCAACACCCCATCAGAGTTAACAGCCAGAGTGTTGATGATAGCATTGTGGCCTGACAGATTCTGGATGAAGTTGCCATCAGGGAACATCCACTGCTTGATGTTGTCAGCAGAACCAGATGCAAATGTGTATCTGTACAAAAGAGGAAATAAACTTATTTCTTTCTGTCATGGTATAATTGTGAAAAAAAAAAAAAAAAAAAATCTTTATTTGTTTGTGTAATAGATACCGGATAATTCATTTTCTAAACAGTCACATAAAAAGCCCAGTATTTCCATTCAGAGATATAATAAAATTCTTTCATAATAACTAGTGATCAACAACAATTTATCAAATATCCCTGCCCTCATTTTATGTTGACTGTCTTCTCTGCCTTGTAGATTGAGCACAACACTGAATGCCACATGTACTATACAACACTCACTGTTAACTTACTGTCTAGGGTGCAGCACCAGAGTTCGGACAGACTTCTTGTGGTTGGTCAGTGTCACTCTTGTTTTCCCAGCAATCAAATCCCACAGCCTGATTGTTGAATCGTGGCTCCCTGCAAGAAGTTCATGAGTCACCAGTCAGGGATTAATGGTGAAGACATGCAAACAATGAGCAGTTTAACTGTTGGAGTATTTACCAGTGATAATTTGTGGCTCTGCAGCTTGACATCTCACAGTGGCCACAGTGTTGGTGTGGCCAGTTAGTGTGTGAACGTTCGCTTTCGTCCTGATGTCCCACACCTGTGTGGACAGAGAGGAAATGAAAGTAATAAGTAAAGTAGTAAGTAAAGAAGATTGTTGTATTATTTTTAAAATGTTATATTTATAACAGATATTAAGTGATGCCAGAAAGTTAAATGTTCATTACACTTTTAATGTACTATTGATTTTAACATGATTTTAATTCCACATTCTACTGATAAATAAGGTATTTGTTGTGTTTTAAGTTAAACAATGATAATTAATATTAATTAATAGTTTTCTTTATGACAATGGGTCTAACTGCCTCCAAAATATTAATTATTCAGCATGTCTTGTTCACTATGCTTTCATTTAAAATTCATGCATTCAGAAAAAATATTTTAATGAGATGTTACATTTTGGCTAATATTAAAATAAAATGCTAATTGAATTTTTTGTTACAAATGTACTTAGTAAATTCTACTAAAAATGTCCATACAGTGTCTAATCTCGTCATGTGGTGTGACATAATTTCAAATACAATTAAATTACTTTTACTATGTTAACTAGCTTTCATTTTGATGTGCATTTGACATAATTTAACTATAAAAAGAAAAAAAGAAAAATTTCAGACATTTTTTCTAATTTTGCAGAATATTTCCACTGGAACAAGTGATAAACAATGGCTCAAGTAAAGAAAAGAATTGAAAAAATAAAACAATTTGGAATTTTAATATTCATTCTCAAAGAATGCTTCTTAAAGTTAAAAAAATACCTTATTTGTATTTGAAATCAATAATACTTTAATAATTTAATTTTATGGTATTGTCATGTCACATTGCAGGACAATTTGTGTCTGGAGCTGTGGGAAAAGCTTAAAAGATTACAAAATGAGACAAAAAATCTACTAAATACTTAGTAGTATCAAAAAAAAAAAAGAAGCAGTATTTGAACATTGGGAAATCATACAATTCTAAAGCAAATTAGAACTTTGTTTTAAAAGTGTTCCACCTTCATCCACCCATGTATTCAATAACAATCCTCTGGAAGAAGTTAGTTTGGGGAGTAAACCATCACGTTAAAACATTAACTGTGACAAGTGAAGCTGCTTATTACACAGGACAGGACACACAGAGCTCTTCTTACCCTTGCTGTGGCATCCCTGCTGCACGTCACCAGCACATCAATGGTCGGATGTAGATCTAAGTCATACACAGCACTCAGGTGCCCATGGTAATGCCTGATGACCTAAAACAGACATTTACATTATTGAGGGACTTTGCTAGTGCATAAATCCTTCTGAATAAACACATGTTGTCCACAAGGTCATTACAAGAGTGTACCTTGTTATACTCCAGATCCCAACATTTCACTTGCTTGTCTTCACCACAGGAAAATAGGTAGGGGCTACGGCTGCTCACTGCCACACCACGCACTGTACTGATGTGTCCGGTCAGGGAAAGTTTCAGCTTCCCACTGGCCAAGTCCCAGATCTACCACAACAACAAATGTTCCAGCCACATTAGGATTGTGATATAAAACTGACACCTTGAGATGACAAAAGGAATACTATAATGAAAGCTGAAGAACAAGAAAAAAAATAAATCAAAAAGGCGCTTTTATGCTTGTTTTATTATAGTTTAACTTCACTTTCCTTTCCTTTGTCGCACTTAGTTAATCAATTAAATAAATGAGAAAAAAAATTGCAATCTTCCACTTTACTCACCTTTATGGTTCTGTCAGCTGACCCTGTGACAAACCACTGATTTCCAGGTTCTACAGCAATGGATCTCACCCAGCCAAGGTGACCACTGATGACCTATCAGAAAAAACAGACTTGTGTTCAAAACAACACCCCAGACCCAGACCTCACTGAAGCAAAAGACATGTTTAATTGAAAAAATTATGTGTAGCTACCCGAAACAGTTTCCATGGTGGATGCCACTGGGGCTTGGGCATTGTTGGTGCTTTCCTCGTGAGTGCAGAATTTCTGGTGCCACCTCCTTCCATGAGTGACTGAAATAAAAAGAGACAAATAATAAATAAATACAGCTGCACTTCGTTCGGGAATTTCAACTGAACTAGGTGTGAATGTTGAAATACTCTGTAACCTACCACAACAGTTGAGTGAGCGTGGGATCTCTCTGCTCCTCCTGCGTGTCGATGGATGTCACTAACACTGGCTCCTGTGCGGCTCGTATCATGTCTGTAATCCAACAACAAATGAATGAGTGTGATTATCGTCAATGTCTACAGATTGTGCCAAATCCTTATAAAAAAGTTCTAAACATTTACACCAGTTCAAGTGTTTCAGAGAAATTAATAACCAATAAGCTACTCAACCTCTATATGCCGGGGGGGAATAAAAGTCTACCTGGCTTGTGAGGGTGGCAAAGCCAATGCCATTGAATGGACTCCACCTTCACTGGGATTTCTGTGCATCTTTGTGTCAGCAGTCAAGGCCACTCCTGTTCAATTAAACACTTGTGCATGTCAGTGAATGTGTTGATAAATGTGTACAGTGCTCAGTGTAAATGAGTAAACCCCTTCGAAATGTAACATTTTAAACAATATCTCAATAAACACAAAAACTATTTCCAAAATGTTGACAAGAACGCATTTTATATAACATCTGTTTTTTTTGTTTTTTTTTCTCTCCAGTTTTAATCAAATGTACTATTTATTCAAATTAGGGTGGTGCAATCAGGATGAGTACACCCCACAACAAAAACTGTACATCTAGTATTTTGTATGGCCTCCATGATTTTTAATGACAGCATGGAATGCTTAGTTGGCGACATTTCGCAACATCAATCTTTTTCCATTCTTCAAGAATGACCTCTTTTAGAGACTGGAGGCTGGACCGAGAGTAATGCTCAACTTTTCAAAGGGGGTGAACTCATTAACGCGGAGCACTGCAGCTTTGTTGAAATAAAAATGTTGTACTTACCAGGTCCAGAGGGGTAAGCATGTGTCCCAGTGATTAGGTATTCTGGATCATCTAAAGCAATACACAACACATAAGCTTCATACAAAAAGAAAAGATTTTAAAATCCGTACAAATCATCTACATCAGCCGGTTTGCCCAACCAAGAAAACAGACTGAAAAGAGGGACCATCTTTGGTGGGAATGTCACCAATTCAGTTTAAAGCCACATTCACACATGATTGTATATGAAACTGTCTCCCTCTATTCTTCATATTGATGTTGATTTCTCCTCACCTGGCTGTGTGTAGCTTTGGTGGCTCTGCAGGTGGCCTGGATGATGCGAGACTCTGTCTTTCCCTTCCTTCAGGACTGGCATGTGTAAGACTGCCCCATAATCCGATTTCAGTTTCACATCCATCTTTATCTTTTGGCTACAAACACAGGAGACAAAGGTCACATCACATTTTTCTCTATTGAAAAGGAAAATTATTCAATCTATCTAATGTTGGTATTTCACAAAATAATAACAAACCATGAGTTTTTATTGCTTTAAACATCAGTAATAAGTTGGTTAGGACTGGAGGATACAGATTAAATCTGGTCTGATTAATATCATAAAATTTATGTGATGATTGGGACAGCAATTAAACTTTTTTTCAAATATTTTAATTTTTGATTAACCAGACAATCATTCAACCCAAAGTCTAAATCTAAACATACTCAGTTCATTATATATGACAATGAGATGCTGCTTCACTATAGATATGTTCAATAGTTTTGCATGAAACCCAATTAGTTGGGTTTCTTCTTAGTTGCTGCTTTCTTCTCTATAATCAGTCGTCAAAAAAAAACATTAATCATCTGATCTAGCTTTTGTCTCATTTGTTAAGTTAGTGAAATAAAAAAGCAATTCAAACCCACGAAAATATAACAAAATGTAAAATTAACACAACAAAGTAAACTTCATCATCAGTGTCATTAATCCAATAATAACGGAGATGAAAATATCAACAAAGCAGAGAAAAATTGACTGTAATCAGCCGAGACCCATGAGTGATCTTACAACCAGAAGAAGACTGGTAAAAATAAAAACAACAGCATTCAAGATGATCTTCTGTTGGTTTTAATTTAATTCAAACTGATTTACCTTTCCTCGTCCAGTGCAACGGATTTGGCATGGTCGGACACAAACATATCATGAGTCCTCTTCAGAGACCTGAAGACCAGAGTGTGGACCGAGTGTTTCTGCACATCCTGTGAAGGAAAACAGCGCGTTTTATTTCAATTTATACTAAACCCGAGCAAATAAAGTATTAAAACAACATGTTTAAACATGACTCCATCTTTTACTGGGCATGATCCATGGAGAAAGACGAAGCTTTAACGCAACGCGTCGCAGGAACTAGCCGGCTAGCCGATGTTAGCCGGAGTGGTGGCGCCCGAAATAAAGAAGCCGGACGGGACTTCAGACATCGACCTACCTCCGACATTATGCTGGAAAAGATCCCGATGTGACCCGCGAGAAGAAAAGAAAAAACGTTTTTATATCCAGCAAATATCGTTAGTGTAAACTCGATAAAAAAAAAAACTAAATGTGTCACAATCGTAAAGACATGAGCACCGCCACCACAAAGTGACGACCGCGTGACCCGGAAGTAAACAACAAGGCAGAAGTCAGTGATTATTTGGCGCCACCTGCCGGCCAGGAAGTAAACAAAACAAATACAACAAAAAAGTTTTATCTGCTTCTCAGCCTTCAGTGGACAAACAGGAACATTTATTTATTATTATTATTTATTCATTATTTATAATGATGTGTAGTGGATGTCATTTGAATGAGTGTAATTTGTGGTGGTAACAGTCTACAGTATGGCCGCAGTAAGAATCATTTCACTTTTATTTATGATGTTTTTTGGCTCTTTTCTTAAATATTAGTCTTTTAGTGTAGCATATACGTAATTTCTTATATATATATATGTATATATATATACATATATATATATACATGTTGGATTGGGATTTATTGTACAAAACCAGAATTTTGCCTTGGGATGAATATGTTTATTGACTGTAGTTTTCCTGTATTCTTTTCCAGGTCCTGTTTACCTACCAAAGTACATGAATTAATGGTTCTCCAAACCATCAATGCCAGAAAAAAACAAACAAAAAAAAAAAACAAAAGTACCAATCTAGTGCGTTGGTGGCCACATTGTGGCATAATACAACTAGTACGAAACAATCCTTTTTTGGAGTAACTGTCCTTGGTGAACTGAGGAGGTGGAGGAGGAGGAGCAGGAGTGACTCTTTTGTACAAACACCCAGTGTGACGCCACACAAAGGCATCTGCCATCTCAGTCCAATCATCCACAATGAGCTGGATGGAACTTGGACTCCACAGGTATTGATGAGTCATGGCAACAAGTACGGCCAGTACTTAAAGAAAAACAAATAAACCGTCCAAATGTGGATCAAAATACTGATAACAAGTATAATGTTCTGATTATAACCAAATTTTGGTCACAGAGTTGTTTTGATTATATTATTATTCCTATGGTCAGTGTTACATGGTATTATTGCAGCTGGCATTGACGTTTTGCTATCAGCTCTGGAAAAAGCAATGCAAGTTACGCAGTGTAAATAATTTCATCAGGCTGAGCTTGAAATTTTAGTGAGGTTACGTAGTTAAAATGCATACCAATCAACAGCGCCGATATGAAATAGGACATAAATAATTTAATTACACCCTTTTTAAAGTTACAGTGACATATTTCCAAGTGCTTTGAGGTTCCCAGCCTATATTCAATATTGTTCAATTATAAGGAAACAAGCGAATGCTGATAAATTGCATTTTACTGCTTCTAAAGCCAGCTGATTTTAGCAAGGCCCTCTCCAATTTCCTTAAAATGTTCTCTGTGAAACCAAATTACCCATTAAACAAAAATACTATTTTGCAACGCCTACCAAGACTCAGGTCAGCTAGTCAAACAAGTGGATCAAACTCCACCAAATGTTGACACTTTGAAATCCAGGGTAAAAATATTTCTTTTCTCATGCCATTATGCATGTAACCTGTACTATACTTATCTTAACTTATCCAGACATCTACATAATCTTTTAATCATTTAAATGTAATAATTTTATGATTTTATGCATGTCACTGTACTTACTTTTCTCTGTATTTATGTAAAGCATATTGAATTGCCTTTGAGTATGAAATGCGCTACATAAATAAACTTGCCTTGCCTTTTGTTTCCATTTGTGGTTACCGATAAGAGCGTTGTCAGAAAGCTACAAACCCCTGTAGAGTTCAATTGAATCCAAATAGCTTGCTTTGAATTATATATCAGAAGCAAATGAAATGGACAAATTACTAATACTTAAGAAGGTATTTATTTCAGGCCAGTAAACACTGCAGTAGACACAGGTCTTTTATTACTCAATGTCTGCAGGAAATTTGCTTGAAGGTTTGTTAAGTCAGACATATTTTGTATTGTTTGTATCAGTATTGTTTTATAACAACTGTTTGCCATATGGACTTTATGACGATGTTTCTAGGCTGGGGACAACTGAGCCCAAAGACCATCAAGTAAAGTAATGAAAAACAATTTGTGATAAAGAAATGACATTTATTTAGTGTTCAAAACAACACTGAAGGAAGAAAGAAAGGAAAATATGAACATCTATGTCCAGCTGGGTGAAATCCCCACAGCATGCAAACATTACATGGAGACACATCATGAGGTCTGAAACCTTTTCATCAGGACTTTTTATTAGAGCTGAGGTGATGCCAAAGTTGTTGTGATAAACACTTCAAGTGCAGATCTCAAACACGTGTTTACTTTTTATGCATCTCCAAGTCCACCAAACTGTTTCACACCTGCCTGCTGTCCACCTGCTGTAATGCGGCTGAGAGGAATGATCTTCATGGTGGTCTCTTTCAAAGAATACCAACGGTTGTGCCATGTGACCCAAATGATGCCGTTGTCGAAGCCATATTCACCTGCATCCTTTTCAGTGTATCTGCCACCTGGATGAAGAGCCAGTTTAGAGTTGACCTCAGAATAGACTTAAAATGATTTTTCACTGAAAACATAATTATAGGCCATTGCACAGAATTAGAATAAATAAATTGTGTAGGAATACTTACCCTGGTAATATTTTCCGTTCAAATGTGCAGCGTGACATCTGTTCATCCACCAGCCAGAGCCGTCCTGCTGGGCACAGTTGCCGTCATACCTGTCATTGTCCCTGTCGAAGGTACTGAACTGCATGCCGTTGTGCATCGTGTAGACTTTGTCACTTGGGTCGTCTCCAAAGTCATAGCCATCAAAAGCATCTCCTGCATCACCACTAAGGTAGTAACCGTAGGTCAGACGATACTGGTCGTCCTCTGATCCCACTCTGAACATGGTGTAATCCGCATACCTGGAGAAAGGACAGCATGACAGAGTTTGTGTTGATGGTAATCTTGCTGAGGCATCTTTTCTTTAAGGGAATTGCACAACTGGGTTCATGTTTGCTTTGTAACCCTTTGCTCTCTTCTTATATAACCTGTTATCATGTATGTTTGTGAGAATATGTGTGTGCTTGTGTGTTCGGGGGGAGTGTACATACTTTTTGTTACCATCCCAGTCAACCATTTCTATCCTCAGCACAATTGGCATGGTCGTACTAGTGGTCAGCAGATGCATCTTCTCGTTGCCGAGCCAGAACTCTGTAGTGTCATCTGGGGAGAGGTAGCCAAAGCCTTCCTTGTACTGGATCCAGTTCTTGTTGAAGTCCACACTTCCATCACGTCTCTATTAAAAGAAAAAAATATGTAATTACAGACAAATTTGTTCATCAAATACATCTTCATTATTCTTTTGCCTTGTTTCTCAAATTGGTTAACAAAATATTTCTCAAATTCTGATGCAACTGAAGAAAGAGTGTCTCACAGGGGGACTGTATGAATTCTGGTAGTGAAGAAAAGAGAGAAAAGAGCTGTTTTATTTTTAGGCAATTACTCCTGACAACTGTTTTATATAGGTTCTTGGAGGAAAGAAAGCCCCGAGTCCCTTCACTGCCATCAGGGCTTCGAATGCTAACTGAACATCTGTTCTTCTGCTCTCATTCACAGGGTTTGACTCAAGTCCTCCTGGATTCCTAAAATAAATAACTAAAAATTTCATCTAAACTTCCCTTGTATACATGTCACATTGGACTATATTCTGCTTTACCTCTTTCAGTCTTTAATGTGCCCACTTTTTTTGTCAATATACATTATTTAATTTTTTTCAGTATATGTAATGTATGTTTTATCTGGCTTTTCCTGCAAATGTATTTTACAAAACTAGATGGACTAATTAAGTGCAATTTGCAGGACAGTAAAGAGGATTTTTCTCTTAATGGTCTTAGTGATACATACCCTCTGCAAGACTGTGAAGCCGCGTCCAAAGTTGTCGATCTCACAGTAGACCAGGAACTGCTCAGGTGCTTTTGGTGGTTTCACATAGTAAAGGCCGCTGCTGGTAGCACCTTTGTTTGCAATGTCCTGGCAGTCTGATAAAAAATAAAGTAAGAAAGAAAAGGATAATCCATCTTTACTTACTCTATTAAGAAGAAAAATGGGTCAAATAAATGTATCTGGTTGAATCGTTAATCTATTTTTTGCTATTCATGAGAAATATTGACTAAAACCATGACATTAATTTTAAGTTGTTGGTCTGAACCATATACTGTATATTGTCCACATTTATTATAAACTTTTGAAATTTCCCAAAGAGGTCACAAGAAATCACATCTGGAATAAAGGTGTTTACTTTGCAGTGATGCAGCATATTGATTTTAGATTCTAAATAAACACCAAAACAAGGGCAAATGTTTAAACAAGGCAAGATTGGGAAACTTCTTGCGAAATAGGGACAGTCAGGGGGTCACAGTTGATTTTTTTTTTACCTGTTCCTGCGATGGGCTTGATCTCAACTTCGTCTTGGCATGGTTCCTGGCATTTCTGCTGTAGTTGCATGGAGATTTGTTTCAATTCTAACATTCTCCTCTCGTTCGACGAAATTAGATTCTGAAGTTCACTGGGAAGATGGAAACGAATTCAGATTCATGCTAGAATTTCTTATTCAGTGAGACAGTCATCTCAGGCGTGAGGAACATAATATGATGACACTCAACAGGTAAACAGATCAAATAAGAATAAAATGTCAATAAAATGACAAATCACCCTCCAAAAAAGTTTCAGTTTGAGTTCCGCAAGTCTAGAGAGAAAGTAGCTCAGGGGCCAAATGCCTCATGATCATTAGCCTGAACAGCGTGGGCACATTGATAAGCATTGACCTGAAAGCGTGGGCAGTCGTAGCGCTTGTGACATGTCAAAATTTCAATAAATACTTCAGCTGCCAAATAAATGTAAGATGACCAAATTAATTATAATTCAGATTGGATTGCTTATGGTAACTTACTATATTTGCTGTTCCTGTGCAATGATGGTCTTTTCAAACCGAAGGACATCCTCCAGAATATTTGATGACTTTTTGTAGAATGAGTCTGAAATGAAAAGTCAGTTCTATTAAATGACTCATAACTCAAATCATACAAGCCAGGTTGTGCTGAAAGCAAACCTAGTTAATGTTTTTTTATTAAAAAAAAAAAAAAAAAACAAACAAAAAAAACAACTACACACATTCAAAAAGATATATGACTGTAACAGACTGCAAATATCTAGTAACATTAATAACCTTGGGGAGAACTCTTTTGAGCTGACACAGCAGAATCTTTCATGTAGTCAATTTTTATCTCTGCCCCATGGGTCAAATTAGCAATGTTTTCCAGCTCTCGTTGCAAATGATCCAGATCCCTTGTCACGTCTTCCTTATACTTCCACCTGTAGTCAGCCACTCCACATGTAGTTGGACAGTATTGTCCCTGAGTGCACAAAAGGAAATTGTAAATTATAGCATTAATATATAATTGATGTAACATTGCAAAAACATAAAAAGGGTATTATTTATAACCGATTACTTACAAAGCCATCATTTGGGTTGCAATATTCAAGGCTGTCTCCTCTTATTACCTACACAAAACAGATTTGGATTTAGATTTTTTTTTTCTTTTTTGCTAAACAGAACTGTGTACCAAATCTAAAGTCTAAAATCTAAATTCGGAGACTTACTGCTGATGAGAAGGAAAAAAGTAAAAGAAGTCCTCCTGCTGTTGCGAGAAGTGATGGAACCATGTTGCTTCAGCCACCAGTCCTGGTCTTGTCTGCTTGGAGAATGAAGAGCTGTTTGACTTGGGGGGATATTTATCTCAACATGGCCATCAGCTTTGTGCTTGATAAGGGGGCTCATACGCAAACATCCCACTCACTGTGTTCAAACAAGGCTGTGACTCAAATGTCCAATACAATATGTGATTTGTCATTTCCAATATGTGACAGGGTCCATGACAGACAGGAATAGTTGAGCTTTCAGAAGAGAGACCTTTTGTAACTCATGAACAAAATCTGTATTTATGTTGACCTCAGTGTTGGGGAGGAGGACAGAGAAAGTCTAAAAGAACCATGAGTCAGCTCTATATGCCCATGCCTTCGGTTGAGAATTTGTTTTACTCTACTACATCTCTTTTTCATCTTACGATAGAGATCAAAGATGATAACATGACTCACTCTATAAAGACACAATGTCATTATAAAATGTCTGTGTAAAACATTAACAATAATGTGTTGGCAATACGGATGGGCTGACAAATACAGGATTGGGATATGCAGGAAAATAGAAGCATAAGAAATAAAGGTAAGAAGAGGAAAATAGTCACTGACAACAGTAAAAAATGTGTATAGACACTAAGGACTTGTCACTATTTTCAGTCAGTTGTGGTGCTTTTTAATCATAACCACCATCTTCCCCTTACCTTTACCAAGTAGTTTCACCATGACCAGACTCAGTGATTAACTCCCTAACAACAAACGTTCACACTGCCCTATGTATCCTATAGATAATATCTAACTAGGCCAGTGTGCAGTGATAGCTAACATAGCTAACATCTTTGGGGTCATCAGGTGGGAACCTCCTTTCACTGGTGTTTCGTCTAGTTAGGCCCACAACACCTCCAGGAGGCTAGACAGTGAACACTGGTGTCCCAGAGTCAGCCCCCTAAGGCCAGCTATCACTGTTCCTCACACAAAGACAACTATCTCAAGCAGCACGACTGTCAACCCTGATTCGGGTAGGGGGGAGAAATAGAAGAGGTGGAGATAAAAGTAGGGATGGGATACAGACCCTGGTTCGGGTAGGGGGTATGAAAGTATAGAGGGTGCAGGAGGTGGAGGACAAGCTACACTAGCAGATTCAGCACCCAAACCTGAGCAGTCCTATAATCAAACCAATACAGATCAACTAACCTGGACTAACCACATGGTTTTAAAGAAGCTCAAACAGGCCACACCCTCCACTTAAATACACTTCCTGTTCCTGGATTTCTTCCTCTGCTTCTCCCTAGAGTTTGTCTATTTTAGGAGCTCCCCCTGCTGGGCCCCCAGCTACTATTACTTCTTCTAATCCAAATCCACTGACTGGATCTTACTGCCTCATCTGACATTTCCTTCACCATTTTCCTCTCACTCTGTCCCCTTCCTCCTAACTCATTCAACAAAGCAACAGCAGATCTAGCTATAAACCCTCTACATCCTACTTCCACTGGACAAATCCTAACCTTCCAACCTCGCTGCTCAGCATCCTTACCTAGATCTGCATACCTGAGCTTTTTCCTTTCATATGCTTCTTCAACTGAATCCTCCCACGGCGCAGCTTTATGAAATATACTCTCATTCTACTCCTAGACCACAAAATTATATCAGGCCTTAGCTTTGCACAGGCTATTTCCTGGGGAACAACAAGCTTTCCTCCTAAATTTACCTGCATCTCCCAGTCACTGGCATCCTCTAAGCTGCCTTGCCTCCTTGTTATCTTGTTAAATTTACCTCCTTTTTGAACAAATTGAATTTCAACTCTCTTTGTCTTAGACCCTCCGAAATCTGCCTGCCTCCGTATTTCTTCAATGCCTGCAGCTAAGCTTTTTAAAACCTGGTTATGTTGCCACGTATACTGTCCTTGTAACAGACTAACCTTACAACCTGACAAGATGTGCTTTAGAGTTCCAGTACCTGAACCAACGAACATAACGGGTCTCCATTTACCCAGAGTTTTAGGTTCTGGGGAGTTGGCAAGACATCATATGTTGCCCCTGTCAAGAATCTAATACTACTTTCCTCCATCCTTCACAGCTCTTTCCAACTAAGCTTTTTCTTCTCTACACCTTCCCAGTTCAACCACTGTCCCTGCTTAGCCTGAGCCACTGCCCTAGCACCCCTTAATATTTACTCCTGTCTATGAACCTGCTCCACAACTAGCTTCCCCTTCTCTTTGGGACCTGCTCTACTCCACAATGGGTTGCCTGGGCCAAGCCCCAAGCCTCCCCGGCCTATTTGTACATTACCCACAATCTCTGTATGCCTAAGAGTTTGCTATGCTTCCTGCACTGCCATTCTTGGATTCCATTTTCTCCCCTTGGTTGGGTTTGGAACCACCTGACTAACAACCACATCTTTACTCCCAGATAACAGGAGCTCTGTCCTAACCTTAGTACAATTAAACTCCTCCACTAGACTAGATACTGGGAGCTGAAGTATGCCTTTCCCATACAGTGCCACAGTGCTTAAACATCTCGGAACACCAAGCCACTTCCTGATGTAAAAGCTGACTAGTTTTTCCATTTTCTCTGCAGCAGATATTGGAATCTCATATACTGACAGTGGCCACATCAACCTGGGAAATAATCCAAATTGCAAGCACCACAGCTTCCACTTTCCTGGAAGTCCTGATTTATCTATTCTATCTCTGCCAACCTGTTGTAAAGCCTGCTGTACTTAAGCATAGTCTGATATCCTGAAAATATGTTCTTACTAAATTGACAACTGCTCCAGTCACTCTAAAATAGTCAAACGCCTCCCAAATAAGGCTATGTGGCACTGACCCAAATGCATTTGCTAAGTCCAAGAACAACAAATACAAGTCTCTTTTCTCACTCTTGGCTGCCTGAATCTGATGAATCATGCTAGTGTGCTCTAAACACCCTGTGAAACCTGGTAGTCCTGCCTTCTGTACTGTATCTATTAAGCTATTCCTTTCTAAAAAACTAGCTAGTCTTCGAGAGAGATCATACGGAACAGACTCAGGTCTGAAGACTCCTTCTCCTTAGGAATAAGAACACCTCCTGCCCTACACCATGCTCTGGGAATAGACTGTTTCTCCCAAACTATTCTTAATTGCCTCCACAAAAACTTTAGGATATCAGGTGCATTTTTATAGACCCGGTAGGGGACTCCATTTGGCCCTGGGGCCGAAGAAGCCTTTGCACGCCTGACTACTTCCTCAACCTCCTTCCACCTAGGTGGTCTAACATCCATTTCCTGATCTATCTCCCCTAATGGTGGCATGTCAGGTGGAAGCCCTACTACTCTATTCTGCTCAGAATCTGAATATGTATTTCTCATGTACTCTTCTACTTCTGTCTTTATTGCTTTAAGCTGCCCTCTCTTTTCCTGGTTAAACAATTCTTTAACAAACTTGAATGGGCCCCTGTAAAACGCTGTCCTTACCTATTGTTTCTTTTTTCTCTTTTTCCTAAGATATTTGGCCCTCCTGAGTACTGCTAGCCTACTTCTCAACCCCTCTTACAACACATTAATTCTCTCCCTCTCTTCCTCTGTAGCTCTTTTCCACTGCTTCCTTAATTGTCTTCTTTCTTTAACGAATTTCTCCATTTCTCTTTGCCGTCTAGACTTAGCTAACTGTACCCTTTCAACCCTTTTCCATCTTGCACCCCAAATCTTTCTATACGATAGGAGTAAATTATGTCTCCCATCTTCTCTAATCTATCACTTGCGTTTCCTCCTAGTCTGCTAAGAATTATTGACTAGTCCCTGTTGAATGTCTCCCATTCTTTGCTACTATTTTCCCTAGGCCATTTAACTAGCTTTCTGCTCCATTATTTCTCACTCTGACTGGCCTATTCACCTCAGTATCAGCTGCATCCCTTCTTATGACCTCCTCCTCCACCTCTGTGGCTGTGAGGTTGATATCCTTCGAACTGTGGTTTTCTACCTATCGCTGGATTTCATCCGACTTACTCAACTATCTTCTTAAAAAGTCCTTATTGATGCAGCCACACGGTCCTTCCTTCCCCACACATCTCTTTCGTCTCTGATGACTCTAAGGCCTCTAACTGATGTTACTTTCTGCCAACCAAAACGACAAACCTGGAGCTTCTTTCCCTCTAATCTACCATTTTTATTCTCTCCAGCCATGCTCACTTTGCCCTTCAAACTATTCTGCCCACTTGTAGTCCTAGAGGATAGGCCCATGCTCAATCCTTTGTTGAGTCACATATCCATCTCGTAGTCTTGACCATTCCAGTGTCTGTTAAGTAGTGCCTGTGAGTCATCTTCCAACCTTGCTCTCGCTGACCCTTGGGGTATTTTCCTTATCTGACTTGTAGCTGGTGCTGGTTGTGACAAGGTGGCTAAACTTTTGCCACAGCTACCATGGACTGTTAGCCCATGGTGACACTTTTGGGATCTTTGCATCCTGTCAGCTGTCTATCCAAGCTGTCATATGGTCTTTCCCTTGTTGTCAGCTGCCCTATTCACAGCAGTCATAGCTCTGATAAACTTTTTACTGTAGAATTAAGATGATTAGTTATTGAGTCAAGTGTTCATACTTTATCTGTAGCATATATGATAACTTGAAAGTTAAAAGATTGATTTTAATATATAACATTGTGATTCACGAAAAAAACAAACGTAATTTTTGTTGTACTGAAATTACACATCCAATATTTATGTATTTGTCATTTATAAAATATATATTTATTTATTTTGCTAACTGAACAGGACGTTCCATTGAAACATTATTTCCTATCAAGGTATTTAACCTTCAGGCAGCTGAACAGCTTTAAACTAGTTCAGCCATAACTCAAACTGACAAGAGACAAAGACATATTCCTTTTAACACATGGTATAAGCGTCATTACACCACTCAAATAAAAGCATCTCAGTGCTGAAGTCCAGGAGCAGCCTGTGCAGGACAATTTGTTAAGGTTTAACAAGGAATGACAATAATTTTATGCAATGTTAATTGTAACCACAGTCTAGTAGATGGTTCTGATATCCTTGGATGCCCTTGTAGGTAAAACCACTCGTGGGAGTGGAGCCACAGTAAATCAAACACAGAGTCAGTTGAGATGTGGTCAGTTTTCTGTCAAAGTGATTTTCTTTCTACAAAATGTATGTATGTAATGTAAAAGCATTTTGTTGTGTAAAGGTAAATTAAATGACGAAAACACATAATTTGTCCACATATACGAAAATAAAACACAAATGTTTTCTAAAACCACACAATAGTTGCTGTGCTATTGAACAATCATTCATTCATTCATCTTATGCTTCTTGTCTGTTTCTGGGTCACTGGGGGGCCACATTGGGTAGGCCCTGTGATGGACAGGCTGCAAGGCCATCACAGGGCCAACACACAGAGACAGACAGAGACCAACAACCAGTCACACTCAGACCTACGGACAATTTAGAGTCACCAATGACTGGACAGTGGGAAGAAACCGGAGTACCTGAAGGAAACCCACACAGTCACAGGGAGAACATGCAACAGCGCTAACCACTTTGCCGTTTATCCACCCAATATTTTGTGAGATGTACAGTTTAACATGGGTGTAACTGTTGATAATGTGTGTCCAGTGGATATTCTTTAAGTTGCACAGGGCAAACACGGTGCTTTTTATTACATCAAAACAAGCAGTGAGGATACATGTGACAACATAAAGTGTAATAATACTTAATTTGTCGGCTCCATGTTGACATCAGATGATAAATCTTACCTTAACTGCCTGTGTGGCCTGGTTTTATGGTGTGGGGGGAAAATACGCCTCGGATGGATATAAAGCCTTGCTGACCTGAGAATGAACTGCCAGGGACATGCACCTAAACAGTGCTGAACTTTTGCTGAACTGGACTCTTTGTGTAGAAACACCAGATGGAAAGTTTCTCTCTCCTCCTTCAAGTACAATGAAAGACATGGTAACAATTCTTGAACAGTTTCAACAGGAAAAGGAAGTTAAGATGTGCTTTGGGTTGTTATTGTTGTTGATGCATTCAGACGCTGATAGAAGGCTGACATTCGTACAAAGTCTCAACCTCTTCAACATACAAAACAACATTTAAGCAGTATTGTGTTATTAGTTTTCCTTTTTGAAAGTTAACAAGCTGAAAACACATGCTATGTAGCCTAAAAATCCAACTGTAGGAATGTGATGCTGAATAATTTTTTTTCCTTAAAAAAAAACAAAAAAAACAAAAAAAACAAAAAACAAAAAACCATTCACATCTTGAAGAAACGGGCCCTTCAGTAATCAACTTAAGGTCCAAGGCTGAGAAACAAAGTCAGCACAGTTCACAGGTCGTCAGTCGTGGAGCTAAACTTAAAGAGCCTTGTTAGGGTTCCCCATCGGCTTCAACTATAAGTCTGAAACCATTTGACCATGGTGTAAATCTCCCCAGGACTGGCGGCAAAGGTTTGTTGCAATGCCACCTCAGGGTTCAACCTGCGGTCACAGGTGGTAAATCGGCTCAGCTTAACATGGTGTTATCTGAGGTACAACATACAAAGAGACTGACACTTTGTTGTCCCCTCTGGTGTGAAAGGATATAATCTTTCAGGGGAAATTAAAAAAAGTTAATTTGATGCTGTGGTCTTATTTTTTCAGTAAATTTGTTATTAAGCAAATGAGGTGACCTGGACATGTTATTTATTTATTACATTTTCTGTATCATTTTATTGCTTATTTAGCTTATTTACTGCTTATGTGTTTAATTTGGTGACGAATTTGGACGAGGGCTCATCTGGTCCTACAGCTGTTCTATATCTGCTACTTATGTAACTGACACAGGATATTAACATTGTCAATGCATCCGTTTCCTTGTTACATTCATTCATGCATTCATCTTCTACCACTTAGCTGTTTCCAGGTCACGGGGGGTGCTGGAGCCACTCTCAGCTCACATTGGCCGAGGGGAGGAAACGAGCGTACCCGGAAGAAACCCATGCAAGCATGGGGAGAACATGCACGCCACACAGAAAGGCCCCAGTCCAGGCCCCACGACCTTCTCGTTGTGGGGCAACAGCGCTAACCACTGTGCTGGTGTGCTACCTGGCTTGCTGCACATTATTACAAAAACAAAAATTGGTTCAAATCAATCTGTCAACTTTAATTATAATGAAATAAAAACCAAAAAATGGCTAATGCCATTGTTACTCATGCTTATGTTTGTGGTGATTATTGACAGCACATTAATTAAAGTTAGGATTAGATATTTTCATTGTATACAGAGGACTGAAAATTCTTAAAATTTAAAACATTTTACCAACACAAAACTAGCAGTATAGTGCTGTAAAGCAGGGTAACCTACACACAATTAAATTAAACTAGCTTTCCTACAGTCTGAGAAAGCAGCTGACCTAAATTAAATACCATTAGTCATGTATCCCTTTTCAAAGGAATTCACAGTATTTAGGCCAGAAAACGTATTCTCACAAATCATTCAAAGGCACAAAATCAAAAAGTCTGAAGAGTTTCTCAAGGTATTTTCTGGGTTAAAAAATGAGCGTGTAATTGTAGGCCAAAGGATTAAGGTAATCTGGTCCACATCATATGGTCCAGAGAAAGTGCAGGCCGTGGAGCCCAGCCTGGGATTTTTTCTTTTCAGCACTGATCCTGGATTGATAGCGGGACAGAACAGACTGGTCTCTGTGACTCTACAACGTCAAACACCTCCCAGCTCCTCAGGAAGTCATTGTGTGGAAGTTATTTAATGACCACCAGGCAGTGACCATCAGTCAGATTTCTCACTTGATTTATTAGCTCAGTAAATGTTTTCTCTAATTAGTTTATAGTCTCAGTCATAAGTTTCAAGTCTGCTTCAAAAAAACACAATGCACATTTTTTAAAATATGATCCCTTTTAGAGGACACTTATACAGTTAATGCATTGGGGTTTGACAGCTGTAAACATTGTGACCTGCCTGAGAAAACACAGAGCAGCTCAGAACTACACCTCCCATTCCTCTTCAACTCCACCTGGTTTCTTCAGGTTTAATTTAGATAAATAAATAAACGAATACACATGGCGAAAGCCAATTTAAAAAGGCAGTAGCCATGTCTCTGAACAGGCCCTGTATTGTAACGGTATGTGATTTGTGTTGGCATCAGTACATAGGAGCTATCAGGGACTTTTGCTACTAACACCAACGTTGACTTTAACAGCTGTTTCCAGAGGAGATGCTGCAACTTCAACGTCAGACCTCATTTTTGGCTTGATCCCTAACCTGTACGTAATGTGTTTTCCTCGAATGAAGTCAGCAGCCTAACCAGCACCCCTCAGGCCATCTCCTCACTTTCCTATAGTAAGCCACTGTGGTCACCAATCTGCCCTGAAGATGTACCACTGCTCAGAGGAGACACAATCAACAACAACATGAAAAAATAAACAAAAAACTGACAGCAGATATGACAGAAAAATAAATAAATGAAAATTTAGATATAGACTAAGGTTTGGTGATTTGGTGATTTATATTGATACCATCCATTACCATCATCTCAACTTTTCTTCTGAAATACTTATTTGAAGTTATTAAAAATGTGACTCTGTTTTGCAGCACAGGAACGGAAAACCTTTCATTAGTCAGCTCCTCTTCTGGGCTGAGGTTGATAGTATCCACCATCAGTGACTTCTTACAGAGCTGTAAAGTTTTTGTTTCTTGTTAAAACTTCTGAAGCCTTCATAAGGTTTTAAGCTACATGTGTAAAAATCTTCCACTTCAAGATTTTAAAGCGTGTTGTGTATCTATTTTTCAAAGCTCTTTGTAGTTAACATTTAAATAAATCTTCATTTTCTCAATCATCTTTTCTCCACAGAGAGCGTTATCACGTGTGCGAATGAAAAAAAATGAAGCGGGGGGGAAAAACAAAAACAAAAACAACAAAAACGTGACGTGATGGCAAGGTGAACGCACACGTGCACAGGGTCACTCGTGCCCTCGTCGCTCGTGCCACCGAGGATAAAAAGCCCGTTTGTGTGAGCAGCCTGCAGACGGCTCTCCGGACAGGCCTGAGGATGCTACAGCTGCTGACCTTCGTGGTGGAGAAGCTCTCCATCCTCTGCAACCTGAAGCTGTTCGAGTCCGGATGGCTGGGCGCGGACCAGCAGGAGCTCCCGGCGCGCCGCGGCCCTCCTCCGCCCCCTCGAAGAGGAGACCTGCTGGAGGTGCCTCGAACCATCTTCACCCACTTCGGTATTTATTTAGGTGACAATAAAGTGGCCCACCTGATCCCAGACATCCTGCCTGCTGTCACCGGTGACCAGAAGCTCATCAGCTCTGTGATAACAAACGAGCGGCTGATCCTCGGCTGCCTCTGGAGGCGCGCCTCGGTGCGCGTCGACACGCTGGAGGACTTCGCGTACGGATCCAGCATCCTGGTGAACCGGATGGACGTCGCGATGAAGAGCCAAGTGCTTCCCAACGAAGACGTCGCCAAGAGAGCCGAGAGGCAAATCGGATCGATCCCCTACAGCTTGCTGTGGAACAACTGCGAACACTTCGTCACCTACTGCAGATACGGACAGGCAGCCAGCCGCCAAACAGAAAAGGTACGGAGCCAAAAAACATCTTCACCTCTGTTTATTATACACGTAGACACCATCTAAGGTATTTTCAATAACATGATGCTTTTGAAAACTCTCTGTCTAGTCAGTTCAGGCATAGATTGTTTGGATGAACCATGTTCATTGGTTGTCATTAAATAAATACAGGACACACAACTATCCAACAACAACAACAACACAAAAATCAAAACAAATAAGTCTTCAAATATTAGTCCTGTGCTGGACTTCCATGAGGCCACGTGTCCACTGGTTTTTAACCACTTTGAAGTATTTACCCTTACCCTTACTTAAACTAATCAGTAAGCACCCAGCTCCTCACACATCTTCTCTGGACTCGGCTGCAGATATCAGGGAACTCATTGAGACTGATGATAATACAGGAATGACCCAGATCACTCCAGAACAAAGCTGCCCAGCACCAAGTGAACTGGCTTTAACTCTGCTGGCTGATTTACGGTAGTAGTTGTAGCTGCTGAAACTCTCTCCAGGTGACGGCACAACTGAAACCTTCTGCTACCAAAAAATGTGAACTGACTTTCTTTCTTTCCTTTGTAGTTCTGCGAGTGTCTGAAATCAGCCATCAGAGACCAGCGCAGTGTGATCCTTTCGGGACTGCTTGGGATGATCTCCATTATCTGTTTTGGTATGGCACCGTCAACTACACTACCCACAATCCTTATCCCCTTCACTCTGTGGATGGCTGGTTAAAAAAGAGATTCGACACAAAGAACTAACTCTTTCTTGGCAAAAGGAGACCGACCGTGAATCTCATCCAAATGTTACACTCCTGTCCTGCAATGCCTTATAAATCTGCTTTTCAACAACACTTTCATTTTATTGTGTTGGCAACATTGAATGTGCATTAATAGGTTTCTATGAGGCTTAAACATGTCTCTTCAAAGGTGTGGTGAAGTACATTGACTTGGACATCCATTTAGTTGGAATTACATCCAATTAGTGATTGAATTTGGGAACATTTGAGTCACCACAAAATTGAATATACAGCGTTACATCGACAGCAACAATATTTTGAACAGCAAAATGTATATAAAGTGCCATTTTGTTACAGTGTCAGTAATATAGTGATGTAAATATGACAAATGCTGAATAAACAATCTATTTTTATCTTCCTCTCTTGTGTGAGTGTGACTCTCCCAGAATGCAAATAGAAGCAGAGTCTTAGTCTAAATGATGGCATGGCTTTGTGCTGTTGTGTATTTTGTCAATCGTCAGATTGGGTTTGTGTAAAAATCACCAAAAACAGCATGGCAGCATGTATGTGAATGTGCAGTATCAAATCAAATCAAATCAAATCAGATTTATTTGTATAGCGCCAAATCATAACAAGGTTACACCAAGGCACTTTACATATAGAGCAGGTCTAGACCAAACTCTTTATAAATTTATTTAAAGAGACCCAACAGATCCCCCGATGAGCAAGCACTTGGCAACAGTGGCAAGGAAAAACTTCCTTTAAGAGGCCGAAACCTCAAGCAGAACCAGGCTCAGGGGGGGCGGCCATCTGCCTCGACCGGTTGGGTTGAGTATCACATCGAAGCAGTATGATCAAACTGCCTGAATCTTATTTTATATAAAATAAATAAATAAATAAAAGTTTGATATAAACATAACGTTCAAAAAAGTGCTGAATAATGATGAGACTACTTTAGGAAGTAGCAGAACAATCGGGTTCACGACTAACAAAGGCTGTTTATTTGTTTATGATCACTCAATATCTATGACCTTTTAAATGAGGATTTAACTTGTTGCCAATTCAACCTTCTTAATGAGGACCCTTGACCTTAATACGCCACAAACAAGGCCCGAGTTTCAAAATCCCTACCATGCAACAAAGTGATTAGAGAAAGCTGCTTTATTTCTGTCAAAATCAAATTGAGATGTTGACCAATATCTAATCCTCCTAACAACAATGGCTCCTCCTTCCAAACTCCAACAGATAAATTGCTCAGGTGTTGGGCTCTCTGCTGCACATTGGCATCATGTTCCTCTACCAACTACTCAACTTCTTCTTTGCAGCTTCCAAAAAGGAAGAGGACCCTAAATATGATCTGTCCCCTTACAAGCGCGGTGATCTACTTGAAGTCCCGAGGACCTTGTTCACCCATTTTGGTATTTATTTGGGCGACAATCGCGTGGCTCATCTCATTCCAGACATCCTGCCTGTGATTTCTAAAAACAAATCTGCAATTGCCAAGATGGTAACAAATAACCGCCTGGTGCTGGGGGTCATCATGAAAGTCGCCAGCGTCAGAGTGGACTCTGTGGCAGATTTTGCTTATGGCTCGGAGATCCTGATCAACCACATGGACAGAGTGTGCAGCCAGCCTCCGCTGGACGGGGACGAGGTGGCACGGAGGGCAGAGAAACTCCTGGGCTCTGTCACCTATAGCTTACTATGGTACAACTGTGAACACTACGTCATGTACTGCAGATACGGCATGGCCATCAGCTACCAGACATACCAGGTAGACCTTCACCTTCTTCTGTGACAAAACCTACACATCCATCACACAGAAATTATTTTCAATAGCTGCGGTTGATTGAGTCCACACTTGAGCCTTATAAACAAACTTTCCACAGAGATACTGTCCTAGAAAGTTATCTATTTCATCAGACTAAAGCAGCTTGACACTGGCTTCAGCTGAAATTTTTGGATGAGCAGATTTCCAGCGAGGAGCCAGTGTAGCAGGAGAAAATACTGTTGACTTAAAGCGGATTTAGGAACTTGTGGTATATCATTTGTTTTGATATGTTCTGGATGGTTGAGCAGAATGTACTTTCAATGACCATAAAAGAGAAACAAGCATCACTTTTGCTCCCTTCAATTCTTCACAAAAGTTTCTATCTGTGTTTCCTGGAGAATGTCGCGTTTATCAGGTCACGTGCAAAACCCTGGGTTATTGCACGTGCGGATTTTGAAATGCCTGCAGTTATTTCCAAGAGATTTAGTGATAAACAGATTATTGTAACAGTTGATGTTTCACACTCACTGCGAAGCAATTTTAATCTAACTGACTACGTTAATGCTGGATACAGCATTACAATCACACAAGAATATTTCCATTGTGGGGGTGGGGGAGCGGTAATTTCTGTTTACAGCAATCAAAATTAATGTCATTTATTATAAACGTAAGTGGCTCCATCTAGTGTTGCTGGTTGTCCAAATTACTGCCATCCTGGAAGTAATGAAAATTTCCTTTGACAATAACCCATCACCGCTCTACTGGTTTATGCTTTATTTTGCCATCAATATCTGTCAATTTCTCACACTTTCTTCTGCAGTTCTGCACAACAGTGAGGAAGATCATCTGCAGCAGGATGAGTGCCTATCTGACTGCACTATGTGGTGTAGGAACCATGCTGTATATGGGCTGTGTGACACCACTGACTGTTTTATCAACCTTGCTCATCTCATTCACCATCTGGATGGCGGCCTAAAAGCCTCAGGAGTAAAGACTTAAATAGCAAAAACTGGTGGACGATGAAATGAAGCCCAGTGTAGGAGTTGTGTTGTGAAAGACACTGGGAAACAAATGTGTTGACATTAACAACATGTCATGAAAGCGTGTTTGACATTCTTTAACCAGTTTTAAATATTTTTTTATAAAAACATATGTACACTTTTTAAAAAAAATTATTTACCTTGTTGGGATTTTCCTCTGAATATGGTGCTATTGTAAGACCTTTTTTTTTTTCTTTTAGACACCTATTTTTTACTATCACTCATCATTGTGTTCACCAGATTGACACTCAACTTCATTGTCACTCAGCAGCAGCTCATGGTATACAGCATAATACAGTAAACCTTCATGCAGCACAGTATCAGACTAATATGAAAAAAAAAACAAACACCGAAAGCAATGATACATGCATCACTTATGTAGCTAGATATTACAGAAGTGTCAAATTTTGGTACTTAAAGATGATTTAAGTCTACTAATAAAGTACTACAATCACATTATGCTGCAAATTTAACCTTAGTTTGGACAAAGCACAATAAGCTAATTACTTTGATGGATAATATCTATCTATATATTGTCATACGTGTGGTTGCCAGTCCAGTAAAAATGAATTTCTCCCTGCTTCCAGGTGTCTGCTGATTTAAAAAAAAAAACAAACAAACAAACAAAAAAACCAACAACCTATTTTTACATCTTTTCCGCTGCCATCAAAGTTATTTACATTCAGTTACCACCAGTTAAACTTTTATTTAAAATGAATTAAAGTTCCATGGGAACATATAACTGACTCCAGACATGGGAAGAAATGACCACAAAAAAACCAAGTGAAATTCTGCTCATTAGTTTAGAGAATGTGGTCAACTGTCTGTCATTGTAACTGCAGCAAGAATAGCATTATTCACTGGACAATGTTCATAAAGCTTTTTTTAGCATAAACCCTGAGAATTCACAGAAAGAAAAGAAACCAAATGGAGTTACAACCAAATGGACTGACTGGATACAGCAGATGCTTCGTGGTAATATAGAAATATAATTTAAAATCACTCTTCAGTCAGCTCATCTATTTCAAGATTTGAATTCAATAATTTGAAATTGGCAAGTGTGGGTTAGAGTAGCGAGAACTTTATTACCCAGAGGAGACACCGAAGTTAGAGATGAATAATACTGATAGAACAAAGTCTTTATCATAGTTAGATGGTGGTGGATCTGTCTGCGCTCGTTCATGTAACGCCATTCTTTTTTGGCTCTCTTTAACACCTCCATAAGGAGTTTGTTCTGCACCTGCAAAGTGCCTTGACGTAACTGTTGTGATTTGGTGCTATAGAAATAAATTGATTTGATTCTATTTGAAAAGGAAAAAACTACAGCTACAATGGCACAACCGATTTAAAACCATGAAATCGAGTAAAATTTATTTTCTCCTCAATTCACAATATTTCAAATGTTCAAGTTAAATGTGAGAAGTGTAGTTTAATTAAGTACGAACCGGCTAGAATCTAAATCCAAATATCCCCATACATTTATTCAACGTAATGATGCAGTTTAAAAAATGCACATCTATTGATGCAGGCAACTTTAAAACGATCATAGCATGATGTGAAATCAAGACTAAAACTGATGATGCCATCAAAGTCAGATGATGGGAAGAAAAACATCAAGCTATCCTGCCAAAGACAATCTTTGAACAGAGGTAGAGATGCAGTCCATCTGTTCCCATGTCACTATTTTACATTGTTAGAGTAACTGAACCGCATCCATAATAACCCATTATGGTGTCTACATCTATTTTCAAGGTGCTACTTAATGCTTCTTAGACAACATTATATATAGAGAACAATATCATCTGAGATATTTTTCATCCAACTTGTGTATCTGCTAGCTGCCCAGGATGGGCAGAACTAAAATCTCAAAAGGTAAAATTGAAAATGTACGTCTGCCTTAGACCTGAGCATTACAAGTAAAGACCAGTTTTAATGAAGGATAGCTCCTTTGCCATCACACTAATGCACTAATCCTCCAGACAAACACCACATATTGATTGAAGAGTCTGCTTAATAGAACTTGTGGGCTTCAGCTCATTACACCAGAGTGCAGTTACACAGAGTCTGCTGAGAGTGACAACTTACTGGCTTTGGAAATCCGATTTTCAGTTCCTGCATGATGTAAAAGCTATGAAAGACTATATATCAAACACAGGTCAGGTGGGTGCTCTAAAAAAATCAAAGATGAAGAGAGGTGGATGAATCAATACAAGCACAAACAAAAACTGTCAAAGAAAATTGATTTGCTCTGAGTATAAAGGTGCCTATAATATCCACAAAGAAACAAAACTGTGCTGCTTTCTTAGCGCTGATGTACTTTTGTATTGACCATTTTTGCATAGCAGTTACTCCAAATTTCCTTATTTAAAAACCTTTCCCCCTGGCCACAGCCTCCAGGGGTATTAGAATCCAGCCATTCCCAATTTGAAATAGTTCCCACAGCAGTGAAGACAGTAATTCAATTAAATGATTATTTCTCCATCAGTGAACTGTTTGCAATATTTCATTTTAGGTCACAGATTTTCCAGAATCCTGAGAAGAATTTCCCAGAGACAGTAAAGAAACTCATCAAGGGACAGTCACAGCTGATCTTGGGGGTGAACGTCAGTCAGTCAGTCAGAAAAATGTATTCACCAGCTGTCACTAAGGTGACTCTCTGACATATCCTTGGATGGATAAAGGAATGCTACTGTTCAACAAAACCTCCCAAAAGCTGAAAGTCTGTAGAGTCTCTGATCCACAGTATCAAAATCAAACTTTTCATTCTTCCCTTTGAAAGTGATGTCGTTTGATTCATGCTTGATGAGCAGCGATCTCATCTGCTGTTCCTGCCTTGTTCGCTAATCAAGTATACAACATAAAAAAAAAAATATCAGGCCTTCCTTGACTCAGAGTGGGACTTAGCTCTTAGTCCAGACCAGGTTAACTCCTGTCTCAGCACCTGCAGTGCATTTCTGGAGGACTTCGCTCACAGTGAAACACTTGCAGATGGTCCAGAATGTGCTAGCAAAGCTGTGAAATGCAACAAAATATTCAATACAAGCAGCTGGCTCATAAGGTTTTTGCTTTTGTTTTTAAAAAAATTGTCTGAGTTTAAACCAAAGTTTAACAAACAAACTGTTGGCCTGTGATGATGCTCATGATGTGAAACACTTACAATAATTATTAATACTACGTAAAGCAATGTTGCTGGTTTTACACAATTGAAAATATGAAATGTTGTCACTTCCATTTTAGCAATATTGTTCTTCAGATGCATCATGATTGAAGATATTATTCATCAAGATTTTGACATCTAGCCATGTTGCTGAATTAACAGCATAACAGAACCTGTTGTAATTATGCTTCCCCCAAACATATTTACTTACATGGTTTAGTTGTAGCTTATATAAATAAAATCTTAAAGAGAAAGGCCTGCTGATTCCAAAGAGGAATCTCGGTTTCCTTTGAGTTGTTCTTTTCCACAGATTCATTAAATGCTAAGGGTAGCTATGGCATAGCAGCAAATATAATAATTGTGATGAATATGGAGGTAGGAGTAGTCAGGCAGCAGGCAGAAAGACTACCAGCCCTTGCTGTGGGAGAGCAGTGTGGTAATACAAGTGTAAATTACTTTTATACAAATGCTGGAAGCCTTGTGTGTGTGTGTGAGACTGAAAAACAACAGATTATTGTTACTTGACAGCAGATTTGCTGTGGGAATGACTGAGGATGGCTCATGATCACACCATTTATATTCCGTTCAGTCTGTGGACATAGATGAAGAAACACGAAAACACACACAAGAACAAAACAAAACCAAACAATGTCTTGATAACAAGATTATAAATCACAACGTCCAGTTAAATGAATTTTGCTCTCCTTCACCTGAACAAATGAATATTTGGTGTCTTAATAGAAGATGTACAATGAAACTCTGTTGGTCTTGATTTCTCTCTGTGCAACAAAATGAATACCTTCACAAAACAAAAACAAATAAAAGACATCTCTAATAGCAGCCAAGAGTAACAGCGGTAAGGGTCAGTACAGTAAGAAAAAATGGACAGGGTAGTTGAAAATACCTCTGTAACTGTCCTTAGAAGGGGTCCAATGCAGCAGGTCCATCTGAGGATGTTTTCACAAATACTGTCTCCCTCATTTCTCTCTTTGTGCTGTCAAAATGAAGAATAAAATACCTGTAAAAATTGTTTGTATATAGAAAGTAAGCGTCATCCCTTTATGCACTTCATCAGGAAAAATAATTATACTTCTGCCATAATACACACACGATAATTTTTGTGACATCATGTAGGGGTTCTCATGACAAAGAACAGGAGATATATAGTCAATACTCGCACCAAATAGGTTATGATTAAATATCCTTGATATTCTTAGTCATGTGTAGCTTTGCATCTTAATGTTTCTGTGGTTCACAATGATAAATGTTCTGTCATCTTCCTCAGACAGAGTGTAGGGCCAGAAAAAAGAAACAAACAAACAAACAAAAAAAACAACTGGTGTACGCATTTAGGTATTTAAGTATCACTTCAGCAGTCTGTAGAGGAGGAATGATTCTTGTAACCCTTGCGACGTCTTCACATTGCCCTTGTCCTGCGGGTCAAAATGAGCAGAGGATGACTTTTGTACCCTGGTGGTGCAGCTTTGATGGAAAATATGTTCAAACACAATGTTTCACTTTTTCTAATGTTGAGGTCACTCAAGGAGAACTCGCCAAATCTCTCTGCTTAATTTTGACCCAATGACATCACAGGGGCAAAGACGGGCAACATCAATACACAATCCATTTTCTGTGCTGTTGTGTTCAAATTTCAGGGCTGTGAACTGGAGCAATATGATTCTATTCTGAACAGAATCAATGTAATATAAACAAAACTAAACAAGGAAATATGTTTAATATGCTATTTGCATATTAAGGTGAAATTGTCACAAAGCAATATTGTAGGATATTAATTTGTCACAAGTGAATTATTTACAATACAGAAATATAGTGTAATGTAGATATAATTTCAACTGGTAGCTGGTAGCTGGTAGCTGATTCTGATAAAAGACAGATTTCCTCATGCTGAAAGTGACTCGATAATAAGTAAAATTGTCAAATACACAAATTGTACTTATAGAGGTAAAAAAAATAATTAAGCAAATATTTACTTGTTGTCATTTGTGCTAAACCAAGGCCACAATTTACAGTCCAATCTATCGCCTCACAATTAGTAGGACACCTCCAGCATGCCAGTCTATTCAGGGTTGAAAATTTTTCTTGTGATTTCACCATCTGTCTTGTTGCACTCTGGGCCAAACATGCTTTTGCCAAAGAGGCTTCTTGACACTAACTCAATTTCTAATGGATTCATGGTGCCTTGGTTTCTAACAGTGGTAATAAAATTATGAGGCCGATTACCATCCAGACGCTCAACAGTTTGAAATGCATCAGCTAAATTAGAACACAGCTCATTGACCACAATCTCAGATGCTCGCACTGCTGCACAAAGCCAGCTATCTAAGAATGATCCTTTGTGGGTGTTGATGTCAATAACGACTAAGGATTTTAACATTTTACCAAATTTGCTTCAATTACTGAAAGTGATGCTGACGTGTTTACTGAAAGATTTTAGTCTATCAATTGAGTGCCACTTGATAATGACATTTCAATCATGCAAATAATTAAACATAAACATATTTAATATGGGAGACATGATGTCTCCTGTGAAAGTTTCCACTTCCGAGTCACTTCTTTATTACAGTTGTACAGATTGTGGTCTTTAAAGATGCCTATGTAACCAAAATTAGCATCAACAGCTACTTATTTGCCATTTAAAAGAAATCTTCTATGTTTTGCATCAAACATCTTTCCTTTAACCCCCGAATACTGTGGTGGAAAGCCTTTCTGCCTCCATGTCGGTCACTTCTTTTACTCTGCAGAGGTTAGCATAACCAAGAAGCACCACTTATCACAGTTATATTCTTAACTCGTGACTTGAAATAGCTGAAGGTCTGGTAGATGACTAACACTTCCATCTGCTTCAGAGAGGAAAACACATTCACAAGGGGGAAAAAAAAAAACTCCATATCGAAGGCCGAAATGCAAAGCCTCCTATCTGCAGAATTTTCTGATTGGTGGACTACACTCTGGGTGTAAAAAGTTAGAAGTGCATTTTTCAGATAGGAGGTTTTGCTCTTTAGCCAAACAACAAAAAACATACAGGTCAAATAATTACTATGAATGCACTCTATATATAATGTCAATATTTATGGCAGTCTGTCAAAGGGGTGGATAGATTGATACATTCATCATCCCACTGCTCAAAAATGTCAGTGAAAACAAAATCTGTGCATGTTCACATACAAATATACAAATACAAATACATACATATTCCAGAGGGAGCTTCACGTCTTTACTGAAGAGTCCAATATCTCTCTTTTTCTCCAAGAACAATGATCCATCAAGGCCGCTAAAACGAGCATTTCTAAAACATCGCACTTAACGCTGAGCTGTGTCTGCTGCTGTCTGAAGGACTGGTCTGCAGAGACACGCCCAGGCCACAGCAACACAGATCAATTTAAGTTCATTATCATGAAGTGTATTAATGCTCTGGCACTTGACACCAAAAACAGGTAATTCTCGGTGTTTGTATTGTAATTTTACTGACTGACACTTAGCTCCATCCTTCCTACTGTTCACACAGAGAGGCTGAAACTTAACATTGGCCATCGGCAACCCGCGCTGGCAAACAGGCAGCAGACACCACCTCTCTGGTTCAGGATGCCGGTTGGGGAGGGAGACCGTTTCCTCCCTGTAGCTCTGCCCGCCTCGTGCATTAAGTGTCAGCTCAGGGCAGGTGGCGCGCGCTCGGTGCCAAACCGGCGTCAGTGCGCACCGGACATTGTTGCGCTCCGTCCACATTTGACGGTTTCTACTGTTTTCCATCACCTGGATATCACAGGGAGGAAAAGAAACACGTCACAACGTCATTGGAGAGGCAATCTACAAAACTCACTCTGCAGGTTGAGGTGAGCGGATCTTTATCTATCTTAGCTAAAAGCCTGGCTAACCTACGTTTGATCCTGTATCTACTGAAAATGTCCACTGATGTTACTGAGCCATGCCACGTTTCTTAATGCGCTTCTATACAGCTGTGTGGCTACATCTAACAGCAGAGGAACAAAAAGCTTGGCCGGTCCAGTGTAGCTCTGTGAGCAGAATGTTTCTCCTTTTAGATACATGTCTCTGTCAAAGAGAATGTCTGGTTGTGGTTCAATTCTTTTGTGTGACATTAAGTGTAAAGCAATCCCTGAAAGAATAGGTTTAGGGTTAGTTATCTGCAAACAGAGTAGTTATTCTCTGAGCTGGAGATCAGAGCATTGGGACTTGGATACGTCAGATGTCCATTTAGGGTCAGATTAATGCTGCTTCAGATAGCCATGGATGAGAAAATATTGCTGAATTACAGCTGCTGTCAGTGGCCAGAGTGTCTTCTGTATCCCCTGAGGGGATTGTCTGCAGTGTCTTTGTGATGCAAGGCTCAATGTGCTGTGCAACAGTCAAGACCTGATGCCAGCCCTGGTTCATGCTGTTTTATTCAAAAGTACTTATACCCATCCAATCTTATAAGTTTGATACTTTCCTCTGTAATGTCAGATATTTAGTCACCATCAGTGGTCATAATTTAAACAATTGCTTTTAAAAATACAAATACAAATAAATTACAAATAATACAAAGTCACTGGTGCCCAAAGGTACAATGCATAGATCAAATTTGCTGTCCCTTTAGATTGGAGAAATACTGAAAACAGTTGTCAGTTGTTGACGGCTAACTCATAAAAGAAAATGTAATATATCTTAATTGAGTTTGTCTGAGCCATAACATGAATGTTGGTGAACTAAAGTTAATCTTTTCACAGAATGATTTATTGGGACCCTTAGTCATGGACACAGCAGACCATGTCAACATGACTGAGGAGGAAAATTCACAATTTGGAGTTAAATCTTTCAACTGCTGCTCCATTGCAGGCTCAATAAGTGAAGAGAGCCTTTTAAAGCTGGACGACAGCACAAAGCTGATTGGAGTTCAAGTTATTCTCATCCTTGCTTACAGCATTATCATATTGTTTGGAGTCATCGGAAACTCCTTGGTCATATATGTCGTCTACAAATTCAAGAATCTTCACACTGTGACCAATTTCTTTATAGTGAACTTGGCTGTGGCAGACCTGCTGGTGAATACGCTGTGCTTGCCCTTCACCCTTGTTTACACTCTTTACGATGAGTGGAAGTTCGGTCAGGTGTTGTGCTTCATGCTGCCCTGTGCGCAAGGCTTGGCCGTCCATGTGTCTACCATCACCTTGAACATCATCGCCCTGGACCGCCACAGGAGCATCATTTACCACATGGAGACAAAGATGTCCAAAGACATGTGCACCGTAGTCATCGCCATCACGTGGGCCGTCAGTGCCCTGCTGGCCAGCCCCCTCGCCATCTTCAGGGAGTATGGAACATTTGATCTGTCACCAGACAAATCCATTCAGGTGTGCACAGAGAAGTGGCCAGAGAGCAGCATAAACGGGAGCTTCTACAGTATATCAATGCTCCTGGTTCAATACGGCTTACCCCTGGCCATTAACTCCATCGCTTACATCCGCATCTGGAATAAACTGAAGACTCACATGGCTCTTGGTGGTCGAAATGACCGCCATCAGCGCAGGAAGAAGACCACCAAGATGCTGCTGACAATGGTGGTGGTCTTCGCTGTCTGCTGGCTGCCTTTCCATGCCTTCCAGTTAGCTGTTGACATCGACAGTACTGTGCTCTACATGGAAGACTTCAAGCTGCTTTTCACTGTATTCCATATTGTGGCGATGTGCTCGACGTTTGCCAATCCCATCCTGTACGGGTGGATGAACAACAACTACAGGTCGGCCTTTTTGTCAGTGTGTAAGTGCTACAGGCCCTTCAGCCGGAGCTCAAGACGCTCTGAAGGCCGAGACACACTACAAGGAGACGGCAGAGATCACACAGACTGCAAATCAACAAATGTGTAAACTAACCAGTGAAAGAAGATTCAGTGTAATCCATTTGTGGTCATGTGGAGTGTGCATTGTTTTTGTGTTGTTATTTTTTCTCAAAATGGGGGAAGATGGGAAGCATTTAAGGGTTTGAGGAAAAACAAACATTTTTCAACATAATTCAACATAACTTAATTACCATCAGTACTTCTAGGTCTAGGTCACACAAACTCCAGTAGCAAACATTAGTGCTCGTCAGCTCGAGTGTTTGTCAGTCAAACGATAATGGCCATTCCTCTTTGTTGATGCAGATTGCCTGTGTCTGACATAATGGTAATAATCATACATTTTATTCATTGAGCGCTCTCAACAATGCTCAAAGATGCTTTACTGGAGGTAAGTCAATAGAATACAGTAAAGTCATACAGAATGAATCAAATTATGTCAATAAAAACATGCTGAGAAGAAAAAAACAATATTAGCAAATAAGAAAGGATTTTTGCAACTGCACCTCTTGATGTATTAATGATTTGAATCTGAAAATAGATTTTGCAGATTTTACACAGAGCCCACTTAAAGATAAACTGAAATTGTCATATACAGATGTGCACCAAATTGTCTTTTACTGCTGACAAATTTTACAAATGCTAAGCATAACATGATCTTTTCACGGGTCTGTTTTCGGTCAATGTGACTGTCTTACTAAAGAATTAAATTCTGTGCTATGAGGTCTTAATACAATTATGCTTCTACTCGCAAAACAAATATAAAGTACTCATCAGTTATCAGTGAATCACAGAGAAAAACTCCTTTCAGTTTAATTCTTAATGGTCCATAGCAAGAAGGATAATTCACAATAAAAGTATGCTAGAAAACTAATAAGTAGCGATCCCATGCAAGACAAACTCCATCTATCATTTCAAATAAAACAAATCTGCATCATGTTCAAAATATAGAAAAAAAGCTCTTTAGATTAATTATAATGGTAAATGGTGAATCCATCAGTCCTTTTCCACTAACAGCTCTGTTTCTGCTTATTAATGCTGACATTACTGAGAAGTATGGAAATTTGTTCAAAATACACTACAGAACACAGTGAGACCTTGACAAGTCACTTAAAAAAGCAGTCTTGACATTACGGAGAAACCAGATAACCAATAAATTAAGTATTTATTTATTTATTTATTTTGCATCAGATCCAAGTCAAGTCAGTACTCTATTAGACTCATGAATGCAACTACAAACTACATAAAATCATCAATTTGAAAAAAAAAAAAGCTTAGTGGAAGATGTTTGTATATCACCTGGGGCCAAATGTATAAAGTGCAAATACGTGCTAACTAACAGGTTATTAAAACGCCCCCATATGAAGGCTGCATAATAGCTGCAACAAACCATACAATGGCTTCTTTGGTGTTGCTGGAAGACATCGTGCAATACAAGCAACAACAGACCTTCAGGGGCCGCATTTATTTTCCAGTCCAAGGTGATAACTGGCCACTGAGCTACCAGAGCTCAGGCTCCCAAATAATGTACGTTTTCTTTTTTTCCAATTTGAGTAACCATTGCTTGCTGTTCAAGGTCGGTGAAGCTGTACCTTCTTTAGTTGCTTCTTAAATGATTTCTCCTCAAAACTAATGCTTGTGCATGTGCACACAATTTCAGGATGACTAAAAAGCATGATGGTAAATCAAAAGACGTACATAGGTGTTATGTCTCATGTTTCCTGTTTTGCTTAGATTTCTAAACTCAAAGTCCTGAATTTCATTTATCAAGCCAAAGTGTGGCAGCATCAACATACTGTGTAACCTGCTGAGTAAGTCAGCAATTAAGCTGATTGTATGTGTATAATTAATAGCGGTTTGATTAGTCGGGCAGTATTAAATGAACTAATTGAACTAAGCTAAAAAATATAAAGCTGCATTAAATGATACCCATCACTAAAGCAGCAACAGTTTGAATACTTTTGTCATTAAGTCCACAGTCTTAATGCACTGGCAAAGTAAAACTAAATTCCTTACAGACATGTATAATGATTTACTGGCTGCAGCGTCTGGTAGACAAATGTGTTGTGGGGAAATTGTGATGGGCAGACGACAAATTGGATCCGGTTTTCCTTCTCCACGGTCACTACAGAGGGCCTGATTATGGTAGAGGTTGATGCATTCTGATTCATATGGATAGAAAACAGATTTGCAGAGCTGTGCGGTGATCTTCGTTGGAATTTAGTCATTGGATAATATCTCCAAATATTTCTTTATGAAGATGTGAAGGATGTGTAATGGTAGCACTGACTTCACCGACATAATGTTATTTGTCAGCAGTCGATTGGTTTGCAAAATTTACTGCATAATAAAATGGACGAATAAGAAATATTTTTATTGTGAATTTGTGGCATGAAATAGAGAAACTTGTGAAGTAAATACTACTAAATACATTACACTTCATTTCAGCCTTCTGTCATTTGTCTGGTTCTTTATTTTGGGCTTCATTTCTAGATGCAGAGGGTTTCAGTTGCTTTTGTGCATTTGCAATATGGGTTTAAAGAATAAATAATAATGATAAAGACTTTATGTCTCACACTCTCTCTTAACAGAACGGGCGTTATAAGACAGAGTTTTGTTTCCCACTTGCCTTTGTTTGCAGCAAGTATCCTAATTGACCCTACTTGCTTTTACAGTGATGATGGCGGTGCTCAGGTTTTGAAGAGCCCTTCCTGTTGACCAGGCCCTCACTGATTTACTTTGTGTGTACGTGAGGAGCTGAGGGACTGGGATATTAGCTCTACATCTCCATTTTAAGTAAACTATCCATGGCGTATTCAGCATTAAATCAATAATTGTTTCTTTAACCGCCTGAGCAGCTGCTTCTGGCACTAAATGGGGGGGGGGGTAGTTGCTAATCAAGTAAAGTGAACAATAGTTTTGAAGATAATTGAATTTATGCTTTTTGGCGATGGTCTTGTCTTTTGCTCTTCATAAGAGAAAGCACTTCAGCCCCTCAACATTACTCTTTCTTGGCGACCCATTCATTTCCTAACATATTATATATCAATTTTATATCTTGGGAATAAATATTGATTCCTTTTTAATGCAATTCTACTGGGAAAAAATTAAGTGCACATGGCCAACACACAGAAGAAAGGCTATATTTGGTTGAAAATTATGTCAAAAGGGACTCTTGTGTCTTTCTGTGTTCTTTAGCCAGTAGAATCAATTTAAGTGGGATGATGTAACTGTACATGATTTCTGAGGATGCACTAAAACCAAATTGATTCACCAAGCCAGCTACTCAGTTGGCCAGAAAATGTATCATGCTTTCATATGAGACATAAATTTAATGCCAAAGCACCAAAACACTGTGCTTTGTGTATTGAACAAACTACATTTTGATTTTATGTTTTTTGTTTGTTTGTTTGTTTTGGCTGTTTGATGAAGCTTCAAGACATCAGTGTAGGCTAACTTCTGTGGGGTTTTTTTAATTTCTGATCTAAATCAGTAATAATCCAAACCACTTTATGTTCAGAATTACAATGATTTAACTGCATAAATATATACATCCCAGATAAAGCTCAGACACTGGGCATCTCCTAAGCTCAAAACACTACTCAATTTGACTGCACTCTTTTGTTGTCATGAATGATACCACAGCTCCCTCCAGTGTCTCAACAGGACCTCTACCACACATCACCATCGAATACGGACTGTGGACTGCATTCCAGTGTGAACCTACTGTATATTAATACATTAATGCATTTTCTGTTCCTGACTGTTTCAACTCAACATTTCATTGCAGACTCTTGAGTAGTACCCTGATATGTTTCTTCGCTGACTGTGTACTGTGAGATCAAACAGAAATATGTTGTTTCTGTGGACCATTTTGGTCACCTGATGTTGTGAAAAGTGGTATTAGATGCTTTTAGGAGTTTAAAATGAATTTGTGCACTTTTGAAAACCCCATAGTGAGTGAATAGTGATGGGCCCACCAACTTGTGTGTCATTTGCCGCTAAAGCAGACTCAGTTGTGTACCCATCTGTAGCAGAGACCATTTCCTCCTCAGGCCATATACACCTTTCAATTAATGTAATTGTAACCAACTCCTGGATAAATACACGCTATCTGTCTAGGTTCATAGGGAGCAAGGAATATGAGTGCAATAACCACCACACACACCAGATTTTCATTTCACTGCAAAGTCAGTTTAGTTGGCAATAAACATTATGCAACATGACAGGAATGTATGAAAAATAAAAAAAATGGGCCCTTTAAGCAAAAGAAAATATCTGTATGTGTTTCTCACTGTTCAAGCGCTTTAAAGTTGGACATGGTCACTGTCAGTCAGATTAGATGAGGTTAGTGCCAATCCGGTTGTCTGGCACAATCCTACCACAAAGCAGACTGTTCATCTGTGATTTCAGAGTGAAGTGTAAATTGTGGTTCCAGGGATCAAACTGGGTAGCTCACCATTAACTGTGAATCTACTGGAATCCTCTGGATCATCCGCATGGATCTCTTTGCTCCACAAAGAAAAAAAAAGATCTGACCTGTATTTAAAAAACAGGTTTAGTCTATGTCATGATTTAGTCTGTGATTAATCTCTCTTCTACATTGCTCATGTTTCTTGCTCTGTTGTAGAATATTTTATAATTTCATAATATTAGCAATCAAAATACTGCTAAATTATTTTACCTGTATGAAATTTCATTTTGCAAATTCTCAAATGATATTTACTGCAGAATTATTTTATCCTGCTTATGCTAAGCATATTTTACTTCACACAAATCAGCACATAATCAGTATTAAACTAAGTTAGTTTAAACATTCATCAACAAGAAAAAAAATTACAAATTAACACTCCGAGTAAAATGATTCACATGTTTCAATTTAAGTAGAATATACTATGTTACTTTGAGATGTGTTCTTCAAACATTAAAAAAAAAAATCCCTTTAAACTCAATAGGTAACCAAGTCATGACACAGGTTACAGCATCAATGACCAGCAGCAGGGCTCGGCCCCGGCTCCGTGGAGAGCTTGGGCGACGCATTTACTGTTCGTTTCCAGCGCCAGGACTCCTCCTCAGCGTTCCTGCTCGTCGTGTGAGTGACTGAGACGAACAGGAAGTGCAAGCTCCCAACAATAGACTGAATTCCGCTTCTGATTGGCTGTTGATTGACGGTATGACGTCTGTTTGGCCGGCTGCTGTAACCGTGAGATGCTGCATTCAACTGTAGCTCGGATTTCTTCACATTTTACAAAATAAAACAAACTGATGAAATACTTATTTCTTAATTCTTTTTCTGTGAATTCACATTGTTAATACAATTTAGTTCATCTGGTGTTTTCACCTGGGTTACATAATGATCAGAGCAATCAATTCAATCAGCAAGTTAAAGGGTGATATGAGCCCCAGACTTTCCTTTCCCCGGCCACATTAACCAGCTCTGACAGGTCTTGAGGCGTCACCCAGGCCAGAGTGGAGATATAATCTCTCCACCTGGTCCTCGGTCTGCCCCAGGGCCTTCCCAGCTGGATGTACCTGGAAGTCCTCCTTTGGAGGTCAGGAGGCATCCTGACCAGATGCCCAAACCACCTCAGCTGGCTCCTCTCAATGTAAAGAGCAGCGTCTCTACTCTGAGGTCCTCTTGGATGTGCAAAAGCTCCTCACCATATCTCTAAGGAAGAAGCCAGCCACCCTTCTGAGGAAGCATATTTCAGTCTCTTGCACCTCTTGCACCTGTTCTTGCACCTGTTCTCATGACCATAGGTGAGGGTAGGAACAAAGATTTACCTAAAGATAGAGAGTTCACTTTCCGGCTCAGCTATCTTTGTGTTACCTCTCCGGGGGCCATCACCTTATCGGGGTGGAGAGGTTTGTGTGTCCCTGTGAATCTGGGAGCTATGTTGTCTTGAGCTTCTTGCTCCCGGTAGATGGAGTAACTTGGATAGGCGTGATTGGGAAGAACGGCCTCGCCGATCTGAACCCAAGTAGTGTGTTTTGTTGTTGGTTGGACTGCTGTGCTAGTCATGGCCTGGCCATAACAAACACCATGTTCGAGCATAAGGAGGCTCACAAGTGTACCTGGAACCAGAGCCCCCTAGGCTGAAGGTTGATTTTATTATTGTATCATCTGATCTTAGGCTGCGTGTTTTGGACACTCAGGTGAAGAGAAGGGCTGAGCTGTCAACTGATCACCATCTGGTGGTGAGTTGGGGCAAGTGGCAGGGGAAGCCTCTCGACAGACCTGGTAAGCCCAAATATGTAGTGCAGGTGAACTGGGAACCTTTAGAGGACCCCCTGCTCAGGAGGCCTTCAACTCCCACCTCCGGCAGAACTTTTCCAACATCACTGTGGAGGCTGGGGGCATTGAGCTCAAGGTTGATGGTTGTGGTTGATGTTGAAATTCTCCATTGCCAAAGCTGCAGCGGAGAGCTGTGGCCTTAAGGTCCTAGGTGCCTCAAGGGGCGGCAACCCTCGAACACTGTGGACACCAATGGGCCAGAAGGGCTGCAGCCTCAGCGGTGGTGGAGGCAAAGCAGCAGGTGTGGGAGAGGGTCAGAAAGGACAAGGAGAGGGACCACAGTTGTTCTGGAAGACTGTCCAGCATCTCAGGTGGGGAAAACAGGGAACCATCCGAGCCGTGTACAGCAAGGGTGGGACGTTGCCAACCTCAAATGAGGAGATAAGGGCGGTGGATTTTTAGGAACTCCTGAACCTGACCTACCCACCATCTGAAGCAGAGACAGAGCTGGAGGATGAAGGGAGGTCATTGGCAATTTCCCTGCAGGACATCACTGAGGTAGTCAAACAACTCCACAGCGGCAAAGCCCCAGGGATTGACGACATCTGTCCTGAAATTTGAAGGCTCTGGGTGTTGAGGGACTGTCAGGGATGACACGCCCCTTCAACATTGCATGGGGGGCGCGGGCAGTGCAGAAGTGGTGGTCCCCCTTTCTAAAAAGGGGGACCAGACGGGGTGCGACAACTATAGAGGCATCTATAGCACACTACTCAACCTCCCTGGGACAGTTTACTCCAAGGTGTTGGAAAGGAGGGTCAGGTCGATTGTCAAACTTCTGATTGAAGAGGAACAATGCAGGTTCCGTCCTGGCTGTGGAATAACGGACCAGCTCTTCATGTGAGCATCCTGGAGGGGACCAGCGAATATGCCCATCCGGTCTACATGTGTTTTGTGGACCTGGAGAAGACATATGACTGGGGCCCCCGGAAGTTTTTGTGGGGGTTGCAGTGGGAGTATGGGGTGAGGCATCACTTTTATGGGCCATCCAATCTCTGTATGCCCAAAGCGAGAGCTGTTTTCGGGTATTCAGCAGTAAGTCAAACTTGTTCCAAGTGAGGGTTGGCCTCTACCAGAGCTGTGCCATGTCACCACTCCTGTTTGTGAGCTTCATGGACAGGATTTTTAAATTAATGTTTCAACTGTTTAATAGAATGGGAGGAAGGGGGTATATTTAGATTTCGAGGACTTTGTGTGGACTGTAATAAATAAACTGTCTTTTGCTAAAAGATGGATCAATCCTGCTTCTACTAGGAGCCAGACTACATCAGACATCAGCCAGTGCTCCCTCTCTTATATCTTACCTTGATATTGCTGCACTTCAGTGTTCACAGACTGGTGTCCTGTTGTTCAAACACATGGCTGATTGTGGTGTGTCATTCTGGCAGCCGGTCGGTCCGGCTAACATTTCCTCTAAAAGGACAGATGACTAACCACGAAGGGTACAAACAACAGACCTCAATGTGGAGCTGATTGAAGCTCAAAAAGCAAAAAATAGACATGTAGTGATGTCAGGAGCCAGTTTCCGAGTGTCCCTCTGAAGGCCTGACCTGGACTTTGCCATTTTTTCCACCTGCTAGTCAGTGGATAAGCTCCGTATCCATCCAAAATTGCATTTCACCATGAAATACCTCTTTTTTTAACTTCTACTTCTTATTGTTAAATATCAAAAAGTTGTCACACCACTTATGCAGCAAATCATCCACCAGTCAGCAACTAACTTAACCAGTAAAACCAGTGTGTTTGGACTGTCTTTGCCCATTTTTGGATTAGTCAGGAGTTAGAGAGGTCACAGTGGGGTGAGGCTTGAGCACGACCACAACAGCTTTAAAATGACCCTTCAGATATCCGAGGGTGACATCATTGAGGCTGAGTTTTTCTTTATTTACTGTCTCCAAGATGCACTTTGACTTTTGCTATGTTCCAAATACCCATTACAGCCATAATGTGCATCTATATAAACGAACAGTTTGCACAGAAGCTCCCGAAGACAGTAAAACTGTCAACACTCAGCAGCCACCTTCTGAACCTCCATGGCTGTTTTCCACCACTGGTGACAGCTCTTAGAAAGCAAAGGAATCAAGCTTGATGCTGAACGTGCAGCAATTCTTCTGGAGTATTAAATAATGTTGGTGCCAAAGGAAATAAGTCTGGATGATGTAAATACCTCCAGGGGACTGCTCAAACATGCCATTTCACCGTAGGAATAGAGGCTCTTTATTGGAAAGACATCAAATTGAAATAATGTCGCTTTTGTTGTTCCTCCTGCTGAGCTCTTGGGAAAAAAAAAAAAAAACAAAAAACCCCACAACTGTTCAGATATCTCCTGCGAAATGTTGTACACAGAAGCAATTTACAGGTTAACACACTACGGTTACATTCAGAGAAAGCTGTATTTTTTTGCTGAAAGGTTATTGCACACAGACTCAGCTTCAAAGTGCACATGATCACTTAAACAGGCAAAGGACATTGGAGTGTGCGCTGAAGTGTGTGTCTGTTTGTATGTATGTGTGAGCCTGTGTAAGTGATTGTGTCTGCGTCTGTAGGAAAGGAATCTATGCAGATGGATAAGTTGTGATGAGGTCATGTCCCTCTGGTGGTCTCATTCTGGCCCGAGCGTGAATCTCGCAGTAAAGCTGCCCCTCCACAAAGAAATAGCCTTTCTGCTTGAGGTTGACGTCACAGTCGGAGCACACGAAGCAACCAGGGTGACGAAATTTGTCTCGTGCTTTAACCACCGTCCCACTGTGCCATAAAAAACAGAAATAGGGAGATGAGGAGAAGAGGAAAGAACAGAGAATGTATAGAAATGCTAGGTGCTAAATGTGCAAAGACATTTTGCTAGCAACGGCAAATTAATTCAGTTCACCGTTGGCCACATTCTCTGTCAGCGTTAGGTGAGAATGTCTTCATCACCTCTAACCGCGCTCAACAGGGATGTCATGGCGTGACACACAAAAATGACAGCTCAAACAATGACACCAAGATGAACAGACAGGAAGCAGCACGTAGTCTATACCAAATGACCAATAAGAATGTGATATTTTACTACAAACTAAAGCTAAATCAATAAAAAAAATCTATAAATGTACAAAGACTGAGGGGGCCGATGATATACACAAAAGCTACAACGACTACTGTTGTTATACGACTAATACAACAACAAATGTCATTCAGACTGACTAAAAAAAACTTAGAGTGCAATTTCATGGAATATCCTGGCAAAATAAACTCTATGAGACTTATAATGTTCATTGTTGAACTGATGGTGGTGTTGATGCATCTTTGTGTAAATTGTATGCACTTTACTGGGTTGCTGCAGTGGACTTCTGGTATTGTTCCTGTAATTTTCTCTCATCCTTTGTATGAATTGTCGCCGATGATTGGTTCTATTTTTACTCACACAATCCCATTTCCACACTTGTCACAGACGGGCAGTTTCTGCAGGTTTCCTGTGGGCGGAGTTGGTTTGGTCATGGGAGCTTTTACTGTCCTGGTCACAATGGGACGAGTGCCTGTCAACATGGGAGAGAAAAGGCACAACACGACAACACTGTACTAATGCACTGTATGACCAATACATATGAATCAAAACAAACCACTTCAGAGAACGAAAGACACACTTGTGTCCACAACATACAACTTTACATACATACAACTCTTTTGCAACTGAAATAATGAAGGGGACACATGGTGTGTTATACAGTGTGTGTTTTACAGATATATAATACAGGTTATGAGATTTATTCTTTATCTCTGTCAAATAATAATTCAAATATCACCATTATGAATTGTCAGATCAACACGGTCCTTTGAAAGTGTTTCAGTTCAGGTTTCAATTTCATTACTTTTCACACTTCCACTCGTTGTCCAGGGTGTAATGTGATCCAAGTGCGGAAACAGCATCCCAGTGTAGAAGCACTCAATTACCTTCACTTGTATGTAAAATACTCATCATGCAGAATAATTCATATCTAAAAAATAAATATAGTCTAATTACCTTTATTGATGTTAGGGCTTGAAAAGTGAAAAGTGTAAACTACTGTTTACTACACTGTGGGGAAAATTAAAGAGAGTGCAGTTTGGATAAAGGGGCCTTTAAAGCCCGCATATCTGATTGGTGAATGAAAGCAAGTGACATCACAGTTTTGCATCTGGTCCCGTCTCCTACAATCAGGTGAGAAAAGATAGAAAACGTTATGTTTATGTGACACAGTCGGCAGTCCCGACCAGACCCAAGAGTTTGTAGTAAGAATTGGTAAATATTTGCAAAATGTAAAATATCTAGGTGTTGCTGAGGAGAAACATGGTGTCCCCTTTGCCACCATTAAAGGTGCAAATAGTCCAGATTGTTCAGCCACCTGAATGGTGTCGACCTGTGAAATATATTTGTGTTGTGGAGGAAACAGTTTGTCCGGGATGAGGAGGAAGTGCTCACCATCACTATCAATAAAGTCCTGCAGGGCTTTGAAGGAGCCAGACTGTCGCGGCTCCTGAGGCTCCTCCTGGTCTTTCTGTAACATCCGGTACACATCAGAGTCCTCAATGCTGGTCAGAGCCTTTGAGCTGAGCAGTGCATTCACACACACACAGGCAGAAACAGACACACACGCACATATTTCGTGAGGAGGTATTGCCTCATGTTTGTATCAGAAGTGATGGATGACAGTATTAACTGCATTTCTTTTTTTTATGGCAGTCACCACAAGATAAATCATCAAACGAATAAAGGAGGTTGATTGATGAACAGTTTTGGCTGATATTTATCCACAACATGCCGTATATCAGGAAGCCTAATGAGATTGACATGGCTTCATGGGAAGGCCTAAGGCTGACACTGTCACACACCTGTGACCGCTCTGAGCTGTTGAGCTGACACTTTCAGACAGAGTGGCAGAGAGGTCAGTCCTGCAGAAAACAGGTGGACCAAGTCTGGGTAACAAGAACGTTGATGAAAAACAGAAATCCTAAAAGGAACCAGCTGCCCAGCTACGTATATTCACTGTCCTGTATGTGAGGGGATTTTTTTTTTTTTTTTTTTGGCCTCAGGGTGGCATCAGAGGCAACTATAAATAATGACAATACTCATTTACATTTATAGTCCTGAGGCATGTACATTTGAACATTAGCAGTTAGCATGGTAAGACATTTTAGCATGTTTGTTAGCCTTAATGTTTCGTACAGCTGTTTCATTAAACTGATGCTGGATGAAAAGTAGAGGGAGACTTAAGTTATTCACAATAAGACCAAATGAAATAATATATAACGCAATTGATTGAATACGATTTCAGATTTGTGATTGTGATCTCTATGGTAAAAACCTCTGTATAAGCCCAGAGACTAACACCAGGGATTGATCCCAGTAGCTGGAGCGTCTGTCCAGCTGCTGTTTAGACAAAGTCCCCTTGGACCAGGGACAGATGGATGATGTGATGGAGCTAAATAACTCCAAGGTCATGACAGTGATCAGTGATCAGTCACCTTTCAGGCTTCGGGTGGACGAGGCCTCGCATCTGGCCCTCCATGGCGTCCTGGATGTTGCCTGAGGAGTAGAGGCCTATGGGAGTATTGTAGGACGTGCTGACCACCTGACGCTTGTCATCGATGTTTGCTGCAGCGACAAACGGCTGAGCTTTCCGGTTGTGAGCTGTGCCAATCGGTTTATACTCCTGAACAGATGGGAAAGGACACACAGGGACGGCACTGAGACAACGTGAGGTGTAAATGTGAAGCCGAAGGCTTTCTTTATTCTAAAATGATATCTGTGAATCAGTTTCTCAAAACACAAACCTGCTGTTCTGCCTCTAGGTTGACTTTAAATGGGTGAGCTTTGCCTTCCTCAACAACACGAGGGGACCACAGCTTTGATTCATTCCTGGGAATTAAGCCCAGATCCTGGTTTAATAATTGACAGTACTTGTTGATTTATTCCTTTTGAAGCTGTTTGTGTGAGCGTGCAATCCCAATCCATAAAACATCATAAAAGAGCTTTAAACACTTGCTGAAATCTTAGTCTTTCTTGGTCACGCCATTGGTTCAAATTTTATTCAGTCATGTGCATGTCTAAACTGAAGAAGTGACAAAATGAGGCCAGATTCATGGGTCATAACTTTGTTGTTTGATCACTGATTGTGTCGGTGAATATTATATTATCTATTAATAAAATCCGCAAAAGAAATGTAAGCTCATGCTTGTGCCTGGAAAACAATTAAACTCAATGCAGATGGTTGGAGGAAAGAAAATCTTAAGCATAATATTAATCATATTAAGTGTAATATACAATCTTAATTTTAAACATAATATTTGGGAATACAAAAAATGTAAGTGCTCAAATATCAGGAGAAACGCTATACTGCTGCCATAAATATAATAGTTTACTGGATGATTTGGCTTTTAAAAATTATTCAAATAAAATAAGAGAAAATATTCACTTTGTCACAATATGTAGACATGCAGCGAGTGGAAATGCATTGGATATAAATGTTCTTGGTATGAGTGTGTGTAGATAGAACTTGAACGAAGCTGCACAAACAAGGACGTGACCGAACAGACAGCAAAAGGACCAACTGTACGACACTTAATCCAACACAGCCCCATAACAATGCACTTGGACAGTGGACACAACAGGTGTCCAACACGTAAGTGGAACAATATAAATTTTATAAACACTGTAATCATTGAACAGCTAGTGTAATAAATCACAAGCCGATTCAACTAGATCCAAAACCTGTTTGTGTGCATGTGTGTTGTGTGATTGTGTTTTCTTGCGGACAACCGTTCAACAGTCAGAGAGAGCTGACTGGTGGACTCCTTTATCTTGTTCTGGGCTTCACAGTGCAGCATGCCATTGGCGGGGACTCCTTCGATGGCCACGATGATGTCACCAGGACACAAGTTGGCCAATGAAGCTTTACTGCCAGGGGTGATCTGGACGAGAGTAGGGGAAAAGTGAGAGAGATTACTGTTTTGAAACAGCAGTATAAGATGGTGATAAAGGATGAAATGATGGACTAATTGGAGAAACATAAGAACGAATGATGATGATAAAGCTTACTGTAATTGTCTGTAGAAAAAATGATTGTCAGGCGATGAATGCATGGTACTGTAACTGCACAATCTGTTCAGTAGGATCTTTTCATTCATTCATCCATTCATCTTCTACTGCTTATCCATTTCTGGGTTGCTGCTGGAGCCAATCCCAGCTCACTCTGTGTGAGGGGCGGGGTCACCCTGGATAGGCCACCAGTCCATCACAGGGCCAACACACAGAGACAGACAGAGACCAACAACCACTCACACTCACACTCAGACCTACAGACAATTCAGAGTCATCAATTAACCCAAACATGATGTCTTTGGAAGGTGGGAGGAAACCCACACAGACACGGGGAGAACATGCAGACTCCACACAGAAAGGCCCCAGGCCGGGAAACTGAACCAGCGACCTTCTTGTTGTGGGGCAACATTGTCAAAATTAATTTTAGCTGCTGAGAAATTGTTAACTTGAAGCACAACCAGAGCATCTTTAAGAGGATAGCTGAAAACATCTAAACCTGTCAGATTTAAAATTTTAAATCAGTATCCTGAACAGATGAATGAAGGAGGAAGAGCATATAAAAGGGATCATTACAATGTGAAAATAAACTGGGAAACGAATGTTTCTTTTATTTCCTTATTTTTATTTATTTATTTTTTTTGGGGGGGGGGTTAGGGTTAGTTCTCTTGGTTCTGCTTCTCATCACTGGCACTTTGTGTCTTTTTACAGTAGCTGATGGCCCCTCCTTCATGTTTCTCTCCTCTAAATTACTGAACTGAATCTATACTTTATGTACTTTCACCACATGTACTGTCTAAAGCATTTGCCTCTCTTCTTCTGTTTCTCTTTAGTTGGTATGCATGTGTATAAACTGAGCATCCCCCATCACAGAGATAAAATAAACACATGCTTCTTCCCACTAAGGGACAGCATCCAGATGGAATATATATTCAGCTCGCCAGGAAGTGATCAAGATGAATAAGAACTCCCATAAAGACTCCAAGGCCACAGGGAATACCTCCGGAGGCAACTTCAAACCAAAGCCAACACTCCCACTTCCACTACACAGGCCGTGACCTATACACAACCATATTACATTACATATCAGACATAGGAAACTCTGCTAAACTGGGATGTTACACTGAAACTTGAATTAGGTCATCTGCCTATAAATAACTGTGGATGAAAGTGCTGAGGGGATGTCTCATGCTGCCAAAGAGGGAACAGTGATTTACAGTGGAGCATTCGTTGAAGCGCTGCAGCCTGACTGTATGTTCTACTGATGATGTCTGCTACCTGAATCTGTGCACAACTAAGCCCTTTATTAACTTCTTCTGTTCAGTTGTCTTTATTTGTTTGTTTGTTTAAAGTAGATTATCATTCCTTTCTACTTTCTTGTTTCTTATTTTGTCTTAAGATATGACTGTGGCTAACATTTTTTTTTTTATTATTGTAGTAAAACAATCTTTTTACATCACTATGATAAAATAAAAAGGAAAGGGAGATGATCCAAGAAACTAATCTGGTTGGCCCAACATATTGAAGTGAAATGAAAACATTGTATTCCAGCTGTTTAGCAGTGAACCTTAACTCTCACTCACTGTTTATGTATTAACATTGGTTCTAAAGGTCAGTTTGTCCAAAGAGAATTATGACCAAAAGCTTCAGTTCCCCTTAACTGTACAAGCATTTTAGCATCTTATAAGTCATTGTTTTGGTTTTAAACTCTTAGTAGTTTCATCTCACAACAGACAGCTGTCTTATATAGAAAAATAAATCAGGATCCGATAAAGTTAGCAACTCGTCTATGAACATAGTGAATCATGTAGCTTCTTAAGAGTCCGATATTTCCATCAGGAAAAGTTGGAGACCAAACAGAGCTAAAATTAGAATGAATATGAGATTTACATTCACTGAGTGTTTTTCCATATTTGCTGGATGTGCTTACATAGGACACACACTTGCAGCCATTTCTAGTTTATCTGGGTTTGTCATTTTTGTTTAGGTATTTAAATCCAGTTGGCAAAGAAAAACATTGGGAAATTTATGAGTGAGACATTAAGAGATGATAAAAATACAACATCAGATTTGTGTGGAGTGATGAGATAACCATGTTTCTGAAATAACTACACATAACATATATAAGGCCATATATCTGTCAGGTTTTCCACATTGTTTTTCACCATTTGACCTTTCATTGGCACTCCCTTAATGATGTCATCTTGTTTTAGTGGAGCAGTTTCTTGGCACTGACATACAGAATTATTCAAATACTTAGCAGCTCTAAAGATCTCATAAACTAACTCCTGCTTAAGCCTGGTTTAATCCACATTTGTGGTTTGTATACTGGGCAGCCCTTCTTGGGCCTATATGGTGTCAAAGTGGCAGGTTTTTCCTGCTGCCACATGTATTTCATTGCACATAGAAGGTGGGGCTCCTTGGCCATCATTGTGTTTGCAAAATAATCACCATATGCCTTCTGAGCAGCAGGACACTTCCAGGGCAAATTGTATGAAATCACAAAGTGATGAAACAGACCGGGGCTAACCGGTTAGCATGCTAAATCCACCAGAAGAAAGATGGGAGTTAATATTGCAGTTACTATCCACCTGTCATTCTCTTGCTCAGCACTGAATGTTTCCTGTACATTTGTAAATAAAGCTAACAACAGCAAAGCTACTGTAAATGACATGTACTACAGAGCATGTAAAACTTCTTGAAGTTAGCTAATTAAATGGGATTGTGCGATAACAATTAATATCGCCATAATAGTAGAGTATAAAAATAAGTAACATTTTCTATCATAAATCACAATTTCTGCTAAACTCAACAATATTTCAATAGAAATCTAGTTTTGTCTTTGTCTGTAGTGTCTACTGTTGCCCAGAGTTTTTAATGTAGACATAAATGTGTTCCCAGGTTGCTGAGAGCTAAATGACAGCAGAGCTGAGGACTCAAAGCTGCTCTGGAGCAACATTACAGGCTCGTAATGCCCCCCAGGACACGATGATGATGAAATAAACTAATCTGGAGGTCTGAATTCTGCGCTGTGCCCCACTAAGGCTGCTGTCCGCTGGAGAAAAAGATGACAATCACTTGTGTTTACTTTTCTCCACCAGCTGGGATCACTGGCAGGTTAGGAGGAGGATGTTCCTGACCAAAAATGGCAGCGAAGGGAGAAACAATCGCTCTCCTTCATCACATAGACAGTAAATACATTATAAGCTGTTTTTCAGGTAGATCAGTCTCTCCTTTAACACATATCAGTATATTCAAACAACTAATTCTTATAATAGTCCTCTTTACTGTCGTCGAGTCATACTGTATCTGCCTCTCCCTTGCCCTTCCTCTCCTTCGGCGTCCATCCCAGTCCTCCCTCATAACAGTTCTCATATGGACTCACTGAGTGTCCACTGACACAACAGGTGCGTGGCTATTGGGCAGAGCTCCTGGTTTGAGATTTAACTATGCTTTTGGTCAATGCTCCTCCTGAGATCTTTCCCTAAATATAGATGCACATAACCCCAACAGAGTGGGATTACTGTGTCTCTTCACATCTGATCCTGCATGTGGGACTCAGGGGATCCGGCTCACAAATGAGTCCAAATGCCAACGAAAGCATCACTGTTCATGCTCATTCAAATTGCTGTGTTTTGTTGTGCTGAAGCAAAAGAGAAGGGCCACCGACTCTGCATTACAATTGATTCCTTCCTCAATAATCACATCAATGATGAAATCATATCCTCATAAGGTAAAACTCCTTTAGTGTTTGAGTTTACACCTTTACGTCACTGCTGCTTTTATGTAATAATATCTGAATGGTGCTGCTCTGATATTATATCTCTGAGCACATTTGTCACCCCGTCTATATACCCTCCTCTTCTTATCTTCATACATATTTGGCATTCTTGTATTTGTTTCCTGCACTATTAGGTTTGTCTTCCTATGAATTCGATTATTGAGCCTTGACTGTCCTTGGAAAAAAAATGGCTACTACTGCAATGTACAAAGTACAACAACAAAAACATGCAAGAAATACAGATGTGCCTTTGAGAAACTGAGATAATGTAGTGTAATGAAGTGTTTATATATTTTAAAGCAATATTTTTACCACATGGAAAATCAGCATATTCATTTAGTGGCTGATAGTTTGATGAGAATATTAAGTCTAACTAACACAAGAAATACGTAAACAAACAAACAAACTTCCAAGCACTACTCATTTAAATCCTTCAGACTAAATTCATGCTGGTATTTAAAAATATTTAGCTGCGCTTCACATCAACAGGAAATGCCCTGTTAGTGCCAGGAAATGCTGCTTTTGATTCTCTGATGAAGAGCTGATATGTTGTATCTGTTATCTCTCAGCTCCAGCTGTGCTGTCAGTTACTGAGGATGATCTGTTACATGACGCGCTGCGTTGACCTAAGGCTGAGGTTTTTCCTTTTTTCTTTCTTTAAAAAAAAAAAAAAAAATCAGGTTTAATTGAGAATTGATTTACATGCTCTGCAGGATGGGAGTACATTTTCAGCAGGATTTTCCATGCTCCTAAATCCTTCGTCTGAAAGCCGCTCAGAGAAAAATGCTTGTGTCAGTGTGTTCGTGTCTGTACATGTCTAAGTACAGTGTAAGTTGCTATTTGTATCTAAGCCTCTTGCATTTAGTGTGGCACAGGTGCAAACCCCCAATACCACAGACTCTTTCTCAAATGGACTACAGACTGAAAGCCTCCAGGCTGCTCCACAAAAAAAAAAAAAAAAAACAATCACATTCACATATTCATTGTTTGGCATTTGAAGCAGAAACGATGCCTGACAACAACTCTGCCCAGACAACCATAAAAGATGTGCCAAGAAACTGAAGAAGAGTTTTGGGGAAAGCAAGTCAAATGTTTTACTTTCTGACGAAAACTGATTTTGCAAACTGAATTCTTTCTTTGACTCACTCACCCTGGAGATGGTCAGGGGCTGGTTGAAGTCCTTTCCTCCCACCAGGCGAAACCCCCAGGGGGCCGGACCGTTCAGCACCACACTGAGTGGCATGACCCTCTAAAGTCTTCGCCACTGTTGGATAACAACAGCTCAGACAGCCAACTGCACACTGCAGTAAAGAGCTATGAAAGTGATGGAGATTTTGAACCACGTTGAGGAGGAGCCGTTAAGGGGGAGGAGTGAGGGCAGATCCCTCCCCAGCGGTGAAGTAATTTATCTGATTTTGGGACCTGACTCTTAAGTCTGTATCCCACCAGCCCTTAATTGCCAGTTTTCCAAATTCTGATTCTGATTTTCTCTCTCACTGCTCCTTCATAAGTGTTTAGCTGCTCACATCAGGTGACAGCTCAGACAACACACTGCCAGCAGCTATGTGGACACTTGTAGACAGAGCAAAGATGTAAACCAGCACCCCTCTTGGTTGTAATCCCCGGGCAGCTCAGAGTCTGGCTGGCCTCCTCTGGCTCTGGTTGACAGGTCTTGCTGCTCCTGTCCTTATTTGGTCTGGAGGTTCAGCTCCACTCTGAGGCCTTGGAGGTCCCACTTGCACATTCCAGCCACTATTGATCTGGATGAGACCCAGGACTCACTCTGGTTAACAATCCAGTTTCATTTTGAACTAGACTTTTCACCACATCATTTGACCACAAATTAAATTTGTCATAAATTACTACTCTGCTCTGTTTATTTATTTTGTTTTTCAGATCTGCTATTCATCTGTATAATATCCAAATACAAAAACATTAAGTCAGATGTGTCAGGCTCTCACTCAATAAAGTTTCCATCATGCAAAATAGTGTGTTGGGTCAAGTTGTGCAAATTAAAAACTGCACCACCAGATCCATCACCTGCATCCAGCTTTGGAAGTCTTATTCTGTGCAAAGTGCTTCAAAGTGGAATAGATTAATCAATTATTGCTACAGTTACAAAGACGATTGGGGGGGGGGGGGGGGGGGGGGTTGGTAAATATCTCCAGCAGTGCTGGAAGTCCCATGAAAAACAGTCTCGTCAAATAAAATGTACCATGTTCTGCTGCTTGCATAATGTTTGCTGAAAACTACAAAACCCTGAGGAACTCCATGACTGTGACCTATTGTCAACAATATCTTTCATCAGGAGGACAAAAATGGGACATGGAGCCAAGTACTACTGAGCAGACAGATGGAATAATAAAAGCTGGGTCTTATTATGGATTTGTTGACACTAAGGAAACTATATTTAACCAGCCTTCTCCTTTTGCCCACTGGAGGTCAGCGAAAACAAGATTTTGAGCGGCTGTCTGGTTGTTATCAACTTATAGTGGATATCATAATTTATTATTTTTTTTATATATCTGTGGTTAACATTCTTAGATATATTTTTTTCCACATTCAGCATATCCAAGCGAAAACATTGTGCAATCTCAAAACAGTTGCCATGTCAGAGACTATCAGTGTTGTTCTATGTAGGTGTAAGACAGGCAAATGAGTATCACCAAATCTGTGTTTATAGTAAGAAACGCTGAAGGGTACCTTTAAACTTTTAGTTTTCCTTTTCAGTCACCACCAGACAGTTATCTCTATCTGTCAAGGTGAAAGAAAAAAAGAATATATTTCATCTACCAGCTGGATTTTATTAGCAATACAGCCTCATAAAATCATCCAACAAATACTATTGATATTGTATAAATACTAAGGTCCAAGAGTGTGCATTGAATTTGATATTAACATGAATAAGAGTTACATTTTCAATTACATATACAAACATGGCATAAGCCAAATGAATGTCTTCTGTCCCAAATCTGTTGCTATTGTTGTATCAAAGGCTAAATGAATGTTTTAGGGATGTAGAGTTTATGCACACACCGTCATACACTTTCCTGATGTTTTCTAGTCTAAATATGCATCAATGAATTTTTTGCATCACAAAAGAAGTTTACATATACATGGCTATTAAATAAGTGAGTTGGATGTAAGGCAGCAATCACCAACTCTACTTAATCTACCTACAAAAAGTTCAGTTTAAATACATCACCGATTTCTATGACAACAAATGACTGAAAAGGAAAAAAAAAAGAAAAAGAAAAAAAGTGGAAATTAGCTACAAAGATGCCAAAAAAGTGAAGAAAGAAAGAGAGGAAACCAAATGTGATGGTGGGTGAGAAAAAGCTCACTTTATAAAGAAAGTGGATGTTGGCCATTTAACAGCTCTCATACAAAAACAGCACAGACGCACAGTGTACACCTTCTGAAAGAGTGGATAACAGGGGTGACATGAAAGACAGTGAATGATCAAACAAAATATACTTTAAGGTGCTTTAACATTGGTTTTGTTGTCAGTGTCCATCCTTTGTGAAACACAAAATGAGAAACAACAACAAAACATACTCACTGAGGAGGACAAGCGGCGATGGAAAATGCAAATAATTCCAGATAGTACATGAACACATTAGCAGTGACACACTACCTATTCACTCTGATGACAGGAAAAACTGCAGTTACATGATTTTAGTTTTTCAATAAAATCCTATTTCATCGTGTCTGATTTAAATAAATTCCACATAAAACAAGACATCTGGTGACTCAACATCAACCCATTGTGTTATTTCTAAGCACCTACCTGCATAATGATACTAGACAATAAAATAACACATTCAAATGTGAGTTTTCTTCAGTCATAACATGTTAAAAAGCTACACAATGTTTCTTCCTCTTTTCCTCTTAATCTTATAACATAGTTTAGTCCAGCATTTGTCCTCTAATAAATATAATACCTAAAAGGTTGTTAACCTTTTTGCATACACTTCTCACACCAATGACCAATATCCCGCAAAAAGTCATAGTGACCTCATGTGTACAAAATCTGAAGTGAAATCTGAAATAAAACAAACACAAAATTGTGTTAAAAATTTAGTTAAAGTGCATCCATCCTAGTGTGAAAATGAGTAAGTCGAAAATATTTGTAATTTCTAATCTTATACTTTAAATCTAACGTATTAGGATTAGACAGTGAGCAGAACTTAGTCAGTAATGTATTTTATACTTCCTCATTTGCAGTGATTTAAAATAACTGCTTGATTTTGACTCATCAAATCTCTAAATTCAAACCAACAAATCAATACATTGGGTAACATAATATTGGTACATGCACAAGCTGTTCCACATGTGACTATGTGGAGAAACTCCTTTTACTGACATACAACAGGCCTGCTGACAGAATACTGTTTGTGCAACTCTCTCTGCACTGAATGTCTTTGTGAGCACAACACTGAAATGAAATGTTCTGAAGTTAGAGATACTGCCCAAAATGAAAATAAGAAAGAGATTGTGGTGATCTTACTGCCCTTAAACAGTTGAAAAAAAGAGAAAAACCAAACCACCTTGCACTGTTCACTATTAATGACTGTTTGCAAAGTTTGTTTCATCATTCCATCAGTTAAAGATTAAAGGTCTCTGACTGGAGCGCAAAGTTTGGGTTGTCCGTGATAGAAAAATAAGGATAAAAAGATAAGTTTAGAAAAACAACATTAGTTTGTAGAAGTCTTCCATTAAAGATGGCTAGTTAGAGCTAAATGTTCTGTCTGTGTGAAGCTGACAAGCCACACATGCACGGGAACACATAGATGTGCGAGAGGGTCTCTGTGGCCTGCCGCTTGGACTAAGAGTGAGGGTGAGGATTGAGGGCGTCCTGTATGTGGTGCTGCGCTGAGGGGTGATGAACCTGTCACAGAGACTTGGCGAAACTGGGGGGTGGCGGGGGTGGCTGGAATCATCATTGTAGCTGCTTTACGTAGTTTCCTGGGAAGGTTCCAAACAACTTGCTCCTTCGAGAGGTCCCTTCAGAAACAGAGAGTGGCACGATGAGATCTGCAGCGATAGTTAGAAACTAACACTTCCGAGCGACATTCACTGTAGAGAGAAGCAAAGGTCAAAGTGTCTCTGGAGTATCCGACTGACACTGTTCAGTTGTGAGAGACAACGTCCACGTCAGAGACACGCTAACAAATATGTGGTGGGACCACACTGCCATCTAGTGGGAGCTGTGGAAATCCCATACCGGCAGATAAAGCAGAGATTGTGGTGGATCAAAGAGGACAGAATGAAATATTGGAATATTTAATTACTTAAATATGTCAGTAATTAATTAAATACCAATTAATTTAATGTAAAAAAATATATAGTTATTTCACAATTTAATTAATAATTTCATGGTCCTGTGTTGCAGTGCTTCAGGAATTTATTTTATCTGTCAAACCAACCCATCATAGTCAGTGGGCGGGGCTAACGCAAACCAAGTCTAATCGATTGCTTTAGTGGGGCCTGGAAGTCTTTCAAAACATTGCCGCTACGGAGGATGTGCTTCAACTTTCTCGTGAGTTGGTGACAGACATTTTAGACCTTGCAGAGTACGTGGAAGCAGGACCTGCTGACCCAGAGCATGTTGTGTGTAAAGCAGAGGAATTTATTGAAGTTGTGGCGTTATTTCCGCACTTTTCGACCAAGATAATGACCGCAAATTTAGAAGTAGTACTCCATCGCTTCACTGGCACCAGGGCTCAACAGGCACAAAGACCAGGACGTTTGGCATTTAACATACCAACTACAGTTCTGGAGCACTGAGTTTTTTTCGGTATACCAGCTTGTCAAATTGCAGCAATGCTCAGAATGTCAACGAAGACTATTAGGAGGCGTGTGCAATAAAGCGGTCTGAGATATTTACAATAAATTCATGAGTTTTCAGTTTATGAATTGCTGGTCTCCTCGTAGTGGTTAGCACTGTTGCCCCATAATAAGAAAGTCCCAGGTTCGGTTCCCGGCCTGGGTTCCTTCTGTGTGGAGTTTGCATGTTCTCCCCGTGTTTGCGTGGGTTTCCTCCGGTTACTCCAGTTTCCTCCCACCATCCAAAGCCATGCACGCATAGGTTAATTGGAGACTCTAAATTAACCGTAGGTATGAATGTGAGCGTGAGTGGTTGTTGATCTCTGTTTGTACTTGTGTGTTGGCCCTGTGATGGACTGGCGATCTGTCCAGGGTGTAGCCTGCCCAGTGTGTGCTGGGATTGGCTCCAGCAGCCCTGCGACCCGGGTTTGGATAAAGCGGATGAAGATGAGTGAGTGAGTGGTCTCCTCCGGTTATTACGCCTAGCCTAGCATTATTCGTTGTTAATGTTTTTGTTTGCAAGAGTTGTGCATGTTCCAGGTAAGAATATGGCCAGGATGTTCATCCTTCCCGGGATTATTTCGCCATAACATACATTATACATTGTGGCCGTATTATTAACTGGAACATGCACACCTCTTGCATTGAGGCCAGTGAAAATGGGAAGCGTTTGTGTTATACTTGGCAGAAATATTAAATCTGCATTGAAATTCAATTGTGTCTAAGCTGAAACAAACACAAAAAACATTGGATCAGTTTTGGATCCATCTTTTGTTGTTGAATGTCAATTTTTCCAGAATCACCTTTGTGTGTTGTGAAGCCAGTTTGTGGGGAAAAATCTTTAATATGGTGAACATCAATGAGACAGGGCTCTGACTATTATTTGTATTGCTATGTTTAATTTTTTATTGGTATATGTGGTCCTATTGAAGGTCTGGGTCCACAGTTTGTCACTGTGTGTGTGTGTGTGTGTGTGTGTGTGTGTGTGTATATATATATATATATATATATATATATATATATATATATATATATATCTATCAGGTTCAGGTGGAGATAGTTTGAACTGTTTTATTAACAGCCGTGTGGTTTTGTTTGGTGGTTCAAAACCTGAGAGCTCCTTCTGAGCAGTAACATGAATCTAAGGGGATGTCTGATCATTAAATGTGTAAAAAATAAGAAAAAACTAGGCTACACATATATGTAATAGTTACATATAACTAATTATTTGTAATTATTTTACCTTGGCTGTACTTGGTTGGTTATTGTATGTTTATGTTTGCTTGTCTTCATGTGCATTTCTGCATATACTGTAATTGTACTGAGAGATATAAACCCTTTGAATGGGGTCACTTCAGTGGCTTCTCTGGCCCCTTTTATTTTTTCATGGAGATGTTTTCAGAAAAGACATTTATTACTTAGAATCAGCCCCCCAATATTAGTTTTTATTTTTATATTTTTTAATTAAGGGATGCATCCCCTCTTCTTACCAACAAACCAGCCATCATCGCACTTCTCCATCACGTCAACAATGTCTCCCTCCTTAAGCTCCAGCTCGTCCTCGTTGCGAGGCATGTAGTTGTACAGGGCTTGGTACCTGTGTTTGAAAAAGTGAGATTTGTGACTCTTTATCCAGCATTTTTCACTCATTCCCTATGTTCTTTTGCAACACAAATATGTTAAAACGTCATGCAAATAAAGCAGCTACAATAACTGGTAACAAGTGCTTTTCTACACTTAAGCCAAAATAGACATGTATTTATTGGAACAGTTCATAGCAATGTGTAAAGATCATAATAACATTAATAATGACTTACGGGTCTCCTCCACCATGGAGGGCATCCTGTACTAATCGCTGAGAGAAGGAAAAAGAGAAAAACAAACACAAAAGGTAAACCAAAATGTGGTATTTGTGGGGCTTAAATGAGGGTTTGAGGATTTTGAAGCTTAACGCTTTGATGTTCTCACTGAGAGATGCTAAGAGTTTAGTAAAACAGCATACTTTAGCATGCATGTTACAGAATATGTGACCATCAGTCACATATCAGTCATGAATGACAAGGCTATCTCTAAAGGTTTCCTCCCTGCAAATAGACATGAGAACAGTAAGTGCAAGGTTGAGTGAAGACATGCCCCCCTACCCTTCGACCTCTAATGGGTGACAGATAGGACCGCCGGGACAAGATGGGGCTACGAGGAGGTTTACCACCAACAAGTGGATCCTGTTTAACAGGCAGAAAGACCAGAAGCAACAGCAACCGAGTCAGCAGCTTTTAACTATGAGCTGAGGACACGCACTGTGGGCTAATGACATGCTATAAAAAAAATCATCCATCAACACAGATGTCATATATGGAATCCTCCTGGACACAGCACACACTAATTCAAGAATATTCTCTGCTTGCCATAAATCATCACAGAGCAGTTCATGTTAGCCTACGCTAAACGTTAGTTTGCAAAACACGTAGTAGTCTCTGATAGGTTACGTAATTAGCTTCAACTAATTATGATTCATGACTCCATTAATAAAATTTTGATTGTTTGCTTAGTTTATGAAAAGTTCATGAAGGACAAAAAATGGCTGTCACATTATTTCAGATATAGAAGGGCCCTGTCAGGTTTTTGCCACCACAAGCATGACCAGAAACAACTCTGTTATCTCCACATTCCAGCGTTACCTTGACCTTGGAAGACCTATGTCCTGGATGGGGTACAGTGGGGGGAGTTGGGGGAGAGCGGGTAGTAGGGAGGGAATGAGAAGCGGGATTAAGGGGAGACAGAGGGGGAAAGGGAATAGGAGACTCTGAGTCAGGACAGGATGTGAACAAATGGGATGGACAGGGAGAGTTTGATGGTTGAGGGACTGAGTGCTGTGTGAAAACGTTTGGAGAGGTTTGAGAGGAGCGGAAGGGGGATGGGGAGATGGGTGGAGGGGGAGAGACTGGGGGCAGGGGCGATGTTGTGAGGTGAGGAAAGGATGGGGGTCGAGGGGAGCAAGGGGGAGATGGAGGGATGGTGTTATGATCGTGCTGTTGTGAGTGTGAGGAAGAGGACAGAGGAGGCGGAAAAGAAGAAGTAGATGATGAAGAAAAAGGAGTTATGCAGGTGGGAGGTGCTCGTATGGAAGGTGAGGAGAGGCCAGGGTGAGAAAACCGTGTCACAGTGGAAGGAGGGACATCAGCCTAAGGAGGCAATGACACACACATCAAAACTGAAGCTAAAACACATAATGCTAACTTAAGAAATCCTTTCATGGCTGTACCTCTATCTGTGCATGGAGTCTTTGATTTAAAACTCTTGCATCCTCCTCTTTCTCTTGGAAAGCTTCATCCTCTTCCTCAATGAACAACTCAGTAAATCCCTTTCCCTTGACTGATGCTGGTCTTTGAAACTTGGTTGGTTCTTCATCATTCAGAGACCTTGGCTGCTTTCCCCAGGTGACAAACAGCGGCTCCACCGTTACAGGCTTGTGTACCTGGACCTCTAACTGAACGCTGCCTGTTTGTTCGCTGGCCGGAGCGACTGCTGGGAGTTTATCTGTTTTCTGATGAGATCCTTTTTTTAACTTAGACCTGCCCTGGGGTTTATTGGTTGGTGTAGCTGGTGGGGAATCTACTGGAGGCAGTCTTGAAAAATCAACATTGTCTATGCTGCTAGAACCATCAAGAATCAGAAACAATAGCTCATCATAAGGGTCTTTTACTCGCAGCTCAATGTCAGAGGTTTTGCTGCCCCTGTTTACTGATGCAGTGGGCTTATGTTGACACTGTGGACTTTGTGTGGGTGATTTTATTGGCTCTAGTGGTGTGCAGAAAAAAACCTCTGGCTTAGTGATGCAAAACTTTCGGGCTGTTTCAGTGAAGCTCCTATTGCTGCTGTATTGTTGAGAAGAGCCCGTTACTGGAGAGGTAAGTGAGAAATGAAGAGTAGGAGGAGGAGGAGGAGGTTGGGAGAAAGGCACAACAGCTGCGGTGTGACCTAAACTGAGTTTTTCTTCTTTTAAAGGAGTTCTGGAAAATGTGTAGGGTTGAAAAGTAAAGTCTCTCAGTGTTGGTGCAGGTGAAGGTGAATGTGAGGGTGAAAGTGAGGGCGCCTTAGGCTCCAGAGCCTTTAGAAAAAGCACATGGTCAGGTGGAAGAGGGGGAGGTGTGGGTGGTACAGGGGTGGTGCTGAAGGAGGGAACAGGAGAGGATGCCGATGGGACCATTGTGAGGAACAGCCACTCGTCTGTGACAGCTTGGAGGTCAAGCCTTCTCAGTGAGGGTTGAGGGGAGGGGAGGTCATGGGTGGTCGAGGATGGAGGTAGATGGTAGAAAGGCTCCAGGAAAGTAAAGTGAAGAGGACAGAGATTGATTTATAAAAACGTGAAAGACATGCACAGCATGTGTTTGGTATGTGTGCTCGCCTGAGTAGTGTTCAACAAGCTATGATTACTGTATTTGCTCTGTTATGCAGATCATGCATTTATTTGTTTATTTAATATTTTATATATATTTAATGTATCGACATGTTAAATAATGTTCTTTGAGTGTTGAAAATGAAAACATTTGTTTGCTGTTGTAATGTTGGCTAACATTTGTAATAAATGTAAATAATAATAAATATAAATCAATTACGAAAGAAGCTCAAGGTGATTATTGTTTTCAATTTAAAGCAATTCAAAATTAAATAATTAATGAAAATGTGTAACTTTAGTGTACTGTATGTTTGCAGCGACTTCCATACCTTGACGGGTGTACTGCTTGGTGTCTTTTTGCTAGGGCGACCATGTGGCTCTATGTAGTGGGCGGAGCCCTTCGATGGGGAGCGCTTGATGATGTCAACGTAAGACACAGGAAAGATGCCCTGTTTGGTTGTGTCTGGGATCTTTCCTTCATACCAGTTCTGATCCACCTGCCTTATCACAATCACTCGCTCGCCCTGTACACACAAAGACACACACACTCACATCACTTTAATTTATTTTCTAATCTAATAATTAATAATTGTCTCCACAAAACATAGATGGATAGAACACTGTGGAAATTAAGAAGACATATTCAAGACATATTGAAGATTAAGAAAATCTGTAAATACTCCTATTTGGTAAGTTTGATTTGTCCTAAATAGTGTACATCCCTGCCCACTTTAGGGCAGGAAGCTTTTAATTTTTCTTTTTAAATACAATTACAAATTGTAAATAAAATTGAAAGACTCCATGAGTATCAATAACAGACCGCGTTTCACACAACCTCTAAATACCAAGACTGCAGAGGAGATTTTCATCTTAGAATTAGGTACCAATGGCATGTATATAAGCAGGCTACCTTTCTGAGAGAAAGCTCCACATTTGTGTCAGCATTGAAGTTGTAGCGTGCCACTGCCTCTCCAATCTCTCTGACCTGTGCTGGTGGAGGAGGACGGATCGGCTGCTGCTTCTCTGTGGACGGCATCTTCTGTGTGAGTGAACATTGTGAATGGGAGGAGATGAAGTATGCAGTAATTAAGGCTCAACAAATGTACACTCTAACATATATAGAACCAACAAACAGACTGATATGTTTGTTGTGAATTTACCTCTACATATGAAATGGGGAATATTCCCACCCGTCCACGATGCTCTCCTTCATACCAGTTGTTGTCTATCTGCCTGATGATGTTCACCGCATCACCCTTTTTAAAAGTCAGCTCCCTATGACACAGTCATATGATTAAAGGATCATTGCAATCAACCTGGATCGACTGCATAAGGATTAGGAAACTGAAACCAACAAGTCACAAGCACAGCATCAGTTCATTAAATAACATCTGATGCAGATTGTCAGCCACCACAATGAAGTGAACTCCAGCACAAAAGAAAGCAGCTAAAGCAACGCACACCTTCGTAAAATCTCAAAAAAATTTAAATAATAAATAAATAAATAAACAAGCAACTAAATAAATAACAAAATCTATTAAAACTATTCAGGAGTGGCTGTGAAAGTAATGACAGTATCTTAAAAAGCAAAAAAGGTCCATGCAAGAAAACGCCTGTCAATGTGAAAGAATAACATTTACAGCAGCAGACTGGAGATGTCTAGATGTCCTGTTAGACACTCATGCAGAAAGCCTTACACCTGTGCATGTACTGTGGTTTTCCTGTACTCACTTAGCTGTTTGTGCCTTAAAATCAAAAATGGCTCTTGCAGGCTGTTTCTGATGGAGGAGAGAGAACAGAATGAGTTGTGTCATCTGTTTATGGGAGACCTGGGAGATGAGAGTTGCACACAGAAAGCCAGCAAGCATTACCAGGTATAACATTACACACAGCTTTTGATGTTTGCCAGAATATATGATTGTGCTCTGATGTTGTAAAACTGAAGAAAAAAAAATATTTCAGGTTGAAGCTCGGCACGCTATTTTCTTATGCCAACAATCAATTAATACATCTCATTTAAGTGTAAGTGAAAGGTGGTATATCAAAATGGTGATGATGTCTGTAGTGGAGACTGGTGCTGTGAATACTAATGACCAGCTAACGTTGTACCTCTCTGTCCGGAGTAGGTCTTCTACTCTGGGGGGTGTGGCGTCCATCCATAGTGGAGTAACTCCTGGACACATCCTGGTCTATAAATGGTAGAGACATATGGCAAAAGTCACAGGAGTCACCAAAGTAACTACAATCATGCCACGTGTATTCTCAGAATAGAAAAATATGCTTTAGGAAGTACTGAATGGTAAAGTGATGACACCATTCCAACAGGCAAATGAGGGAATGAAAGTCTGGGTAAAAACTGGTGATTTATTTCCATTACATGGGGAAAACAAAATGATTGGACTTTTCCCACAGTATGACACAAAGAGATGCATGCAATCCTTCAAAACGAAACAAGGAAAATACAGCCCAAAAAATATGACAAAACCATTTTCAGACATAAAAGCAAATGGTTTAAGGCAAAGAAAATGACCATGGGACAAGGAGGTGGCTCCATAAATCATTCTGAAAAACAACCAAAACAATATTCAAATTATACAGAGGAATATTCACATTCATTTACTTCATTCAGAGTAACACACCATAAATTCTCAAGTATTAATTCAACTACTGAGAAACTCAACCTTCATTTGAGACACTGTTCTCAATGTTTAATTCTAATTCTATATTTTATATATATTATATATTTTGCCATTATTTCTTTTAGCATTAAGGTACTTCAACCTAAAAATCAGGACCCATCCAGCAATGGTGGGTGGATAGTTTGAAAGGTTGGTTCAAACTGCATAATCATTCTGGTAGCTCTTTGATGTGACTCTTCATCACGTCATTAACATTATACTGAATGAAAGAATTGGGTTTCACTTGAGAATTTTTGGTGGCCAGGTGTGACCAGGTAGCTGTAGGTTGTATGAATACGTGGAAAAGTGCAGTAATGGGTGTGTTGGCTGAACATCAAGGGGAGTAGGGCAACAAGCGCAGGCTGAAAGACACTAAAGGTATGTGATTGATGTTGTGATTTTGTATGAATAATGTACATGTAGAGAAGAAAAAAATCTGTGTGTAGGTATATCTGGCTGGATGACAAAGTGTACATACATATACTTAAGTTGTGATATGTGCATTATCTCCACCTGAGTAACAGAGACCATTTCCATTGCCCTGCTCCTCGCCATATTCATTTGTGTTTGAGGTGTCTGAGTGGCGTCCATAACAGGCACTGATTGGTGACTGTAGCTGTGGTGATTGTAGTCGTGGCGTGGAAGGATCTTCTCTGTATGAGGCAAACCCAGTGGGGCTTCCATCTGGGTACAAAGATGCAGAGGAATAACCTCCATGCCAGCACCCCCTCCTCCCCCGCAGTGAGGAGCTTCGCTCAGGCACATTTGGCAGCAGTTCGGCCAGTATTCTCCTCAGGATACTATCATCAGGTGCCCTTGTGCCTCTTTGGCCTCTTTCTGCTTGAATGTGCTCATATATGTCTCTCAAGGCTGCATCTAGTGCTTCATAAATGGCCTGCTTTGACTTAGGTCTGCTACCTCGGCCTCCGCCACCACTGGTTCTTCTAGAGGTAGGTGGTGAGCCCTTTTTCCTGCGGAAAGGCACTGGGCTGACCAGGAAGGCCAGCTTGGACATCGCTAGCTGGGACTGTGAAATCTGTGTTTGGGAATGACTGCTGCAGCCCTGCTGTGAAGGTCTCTGGTGCTCCTGGCGTGCTCGTTCTCTCTCATGGCGAAGCATGGTTGTGAAACGGGTATAAGAGGCTGGGCAGTGGCCTTTGCAGGTGCTGATAAGATGGCGGTGTTGGTAACCCTGACTCTGGCCTAGATTTTGTTGACTGGGGTGGTGGTGATGGTGGTGATGGTGGTGGTGATGACGAAGGTGGTGGTGGCGGAGGGTTGACGAGCCATACAAGCTCTCAGAGGAAGTTAGCGAGCAATGGTCAAAGTCACTCTCACTGCAAAAGGAGGAGCCTTCCACCTGGATGAAGTCGCTTAGCTCTGATGCCACAGCATCTTGTTCACTGTCAGAATAATCCTGGTTGGCATGCGGGCCACGTGGGACGAGAGGAGCTGGAAAGGACAGCCCAGGGCCAGGCTCTGGCCCACGAGGCTGGCCCTCAGGTGGGCTACGAGGTCGATGCAAGTGATCCATTCTGTGAGGTACTGCTCCGCTGTTGCCGTTGTCTTCCTCTAGTAAAGATTCTATGGAAAAGCGCCGTTTTGGGAAGCAGGGTGTGGCCCCACCACCACTGCTGGCTCGAGAGGATGAATCACCTGGTGTGGTGGTTCCTGACGGCACCTCACTGTCACCCAAATTAGGCATTGATTTGGACTTCTGAATGAGACGCTCATATTCAGAAATGCGGTTTGGCACCATATCACGTGGCACCTCCACGCCCCAAGAGGGTGCCCAAGGAGAGAGGCGATGTCGGTGCAGGTGAGGTTGGCGCTCGAGCTCCAGGATACGTGCACGGACTGAGCGAATGACTTCGGATGGGATGAGCTGAGCTCGGTCAATCTGGTGCATTTTGCGATAGAGCTGGAGAAAGCCTGGTGAATCATGGGCCCGTCGCCGATGGAGTCGTGGCAATGAGCGAGCAGAAGTCGATCCAGCTGAACCTGAGGTATTCCCATCACACACCAGTGACCCAGCACTTTCTGAACGGGTAGCGTTGTGCCCACCTGAGCCAGAATGTCCATCATTGAGTAAATCATCACAGCTGCGGGATTTGAGCTTGGCAGGGGATCGTGGTACCTCCTCCACACTCCTCCATCTCTCAGCATCCTGGCGTTTAGTCTGCCAACTGTTCTGACAGCAAACAGACTGCCTGGAGGAGGAGCTTCCTTCCTGGCTAGTATCCTCTTGGCAATGGTCAGGGTCAGAGGGGACTGGGGGTAGATAGGGGCGCTGATACGGACCTGGGGAGGTCAAACTGTTTGAATACATGTTGCATGTGTCCCCACCTTTCAGATGTCCAAAACAGAGCAGCGTGATGAGAGAGAAGGAGGAAAGCAGGTTAAGCAATAATACACAGCAAAAAAGAGGGAAGAGCTTTAGAGGGGGAAGAATTAGACACAAAAAAGGCGGGGAGAAAAGATAGTTGTGTTGGGGTTTCTTCAGACTTCCACCAACCGCATTCGAGGAAATTTCAGACAGATATTACAGTGCAAATAACACAACATATAACATAGCTTCTCTGTTATTTGTGGTGACCACTGTGCATGTAAGGGGAAAGACAAAGCAAAAAAGGTAACAGGTGAAAAGGAGATTTCCATGTATGCATGCAGACCTTTGGCTTTGGAGGGTGAGGATGGTGAGGAACGGATGACAGGTTTCTTTAGGCTGCTGCTGGGTCTGTAGGCATCCACTGGCTTAGGAGAAGTAGCGGCTCTGCTTTGAGACTTAGCATTCAATTGGGAACTTGACGGCTCCGACTTCCTTCTCTTCCTGTAGTCACTTGCAGCACTGCAACACAATGAGGCATGAGGCATATGAAATTTGTATTGAAGATTGTTTTGTGAAAAGCCAGTTAATCTACACACAAAGACTGCTTGTAATCATGTTTAAAGAGCACATTCGGTCGGTAAATACAGACAAATGAGCTTTACATCTATTGTTACTGTTACATGCATTGCTGCTGTTGCCAATATTCATTTTGTTGGAAACATTCATATTAAACATCAACAATCTTTGGCACAAACAAAACTAAAAGATTTTATGTACGCATGTCGTATTTCATCCTATTATGCTTGTCCAAACAAGATGAGACAGCAGAGTTACCCTAACTTTTCTTTTTCAAAATGCCAAAAAAAAAAAATAAATAAATATATATATATATATATACCAACAACCAAAAAGCAAAACATTAGACCTTCTATTGAAAACAAACCCAGTGAATGTCACTTCTTTGAATTATATGGCCTATTCATCACATCCCATTTCTGCCCTTTCTGTTCACCGAGGAAAATGCGACTGAATAAGCAGACCATTGATGAAAGGCAGCCGGATGAGAGGAGGAAGGAGGAGGGGGGTGTTGAGGGAAGGATAGGCTGTGAAGGGCAGAATCAATGGATGTGCTGGGTTAATTTATTCTGGCTCTGCGAGAGGGAGTTGCAAAGTACCCTGCCTTCAGTGACAAAGAAAAGCAAATAAAGACTAACACTAATCCTTGCAAACCATTACTAATAGCAGCCACAGAGCCTATTTGCACCAGAGACAGGGCAAGAAAGCACACAGTTTTGATTCCGTGCTGAAAAACAACAACGGTTGTGGAGAGGATAGAGGAGGGGGATGGGTGAAGCAGACAGAAATAAAAGAAACAGAGGTTACCTTGCAGGTCTCTCCGGAGCCTTGTCAGCAGGAGTGATGTGCAGGGATGTCTGAAATAGGGCAGACAACAAAAGAGAAAAGTGAGCTCCACAAGAACAAAGACTAGAGGCAGTGCAGCTCAAAATGCACAGCCTGCATGCGGTTGTCTCTGTGCTACACTCAAAACTCCGCCAGTGTAAGGTGCTGAGATAGATGCTGGTTCCACATGGCACACCTGATTGCAAAGAAGCCTACCGGTGTTAATGCAGAAGATAAATTTCTACGCTCTCTTGCTGCAGAGGATGATGGTAAAGGTGAGAGAGCAAAGGATGTTATGGGCAGAGCTTGGGGGGGACAAATGTTGCCCTGTAAAATCTGGCATGGATCAGCTGGAATGGGTCTTAATGATAAAGAATGTTTAGACCTTTGGCAAAGGGCTATGGAAGGAAATACAATCATGTCAAAAACAAACAATAAAAGATGTCAACATTTTGTTTTGAGCTCAAAATGAAATCTAGATTTTTATGATATTTTCACTGACACATAAGCAGAAAAACAAACAAAAAACAGCAAACAAACTTACATTTCAAAGCTTATTCAAAAGCCTCACAAAACAACCACGTATGACTTGCTTGCTATGTTGAATTTGTGAGATTAAAAAACACAATTTTAAAATTCATGAATGAGATTACCTCAATATGCTGGCGAGCGGAGATGTCTGGATTATAATCCAGTCGTTTTTTAGGAGGCTTGAGCCCCAAGCAGCAGCAGTGAGCAGGAAGAGGAAGAGGAGGAATAGGAGGCAGGTGAAGATGAGGTGAAGGAGGAGAAGCAGTAGTGACATCAAGGGGAGAAAACAAACAAACAAACAAAAAAAAAAAAGAAACGTGGAGAGAGTGACACCCATTAGGGAATCGGAGTAATCACAGATGGGCTAGTTTACAAAAGGCTGCACATGTAATTTGCAGGTATTATGGAGATGTAGGCACACAATCTATGTGCATCACACTTTCACTTACAAACACAAGCACACACCTGCACATCAACACGCTAGTTCATATGCACAGTCTATTGTTCTATACTAATCTCAAAATATCAGCATTATATTTCAGAGTAGTGGTGCCAAAATAAATGGGGCCTGCTACATCACACACACACACACACACACACACACACACACACACACACACACACACACACACATACATACAAAGATGTGTCCATGTACCACACACACATGCAGAGTGTGACAGCAAGCTAAAGCAGACATCCGAGTGAAGCGCAGGCTGCAGTGTTGTATTCATTTGAATCCTGAATACTGTGATTTAGTGCGGATGCAAACTATTGTCAACTCAGTTGGCCAAAACATGTGACTGCCAACTCAATAAACACTCAAACACTGTACATACTGTGAGAGGCTGTCCCCACAGGACCGGTCAGTGCTTGAAGGGAAACCATCTACATTCTAAAGGCTTATTCAGTGATGTGAAACATCTAGAATATTGCAGGTAAAAATCTCAACACAAAGCCAAATGTGACTTTGGAAGATACTGAGTCATAGCAGCCCTACATGTGACATTTGCACCTGAACATTTTGAATAAGCCCAGTCATCACTTCATGTCATGCTCTGGAATGGACAGTGGCTTGTCCTCATGACACTTTGTAAATCAGTCATTTTGGGGTAATTTGATCCAAAATCTGCAGTGAGAGGCAGTCCCTGCCATGAGTCACTAGGATGTTATTACACCTACATCCAGCAGAAGGCAGTAAAGCCATCTAGTTAATAGAAACAGGACATTCCTCCACACCACAAGTGAATATAAACAAAACAAAAGCAGTAAAGGCAAATGATTATATGAATAACAGCCCAAATAAATTAATTTACATGTTAGCATGTGGAAAATAAAGTGCATTGACTGAGATTCTTAGAACATTATTTATCAACCAGTGATTTATTAGTGTTGACTCATTGATAAGTGCAGTCCTAAAAGACAGAAAACAGGTAATCTATAGCATTTGGAGCACACTGCTTTTGAAGCTCTTTAGAAAAATCAGTGCAATAAAGAACCAACTCAAAAAAACAAAAAAAAAAAACAAACAAACAAACAAACAACAAAAAAAACTGTAGGCTTTCTTTGTGTTTGTATGCAGTCTTTTAGGGCCTGCAAGCCATCAGACCAAAAAACCCAGCAACACAAAGACATAACACAGCCTGTCATAAGGGTTGGGGAAGGAGGGGGGACACAGCACCCAAGAAGTACCACATGCCCAAACAACTAACCCCACCCAGTCTATTGGTGGAGACATAAAACACAACCTCATGGGTGGGGTGGATGGAGTGGGTGTATGCCTACAGCAGGACTGTGGTTGAGGGAATAGCTATGGCCCTGACTTACCGGCCGCCCAAACTCCAGTTCGGAAAAGAACTTATACCAAGGCTCGTTCTCTAAATCTATGTCATCATACATCTGGGAAAGCACAACAGTGACAGAAAGAGGAGGCAGAAGAAAAGACAAAACAAGTGTGGAAAGAAGTCACACACAGGCAAAGACATGGACCTCATGGTTAGGAAGGGGCAAAAGGTGGCACAGGGAGATGAGCACAGGATGAATCAGGATGAAGCTTGATACTGGCTAGTGGGAATGAAAGTGATGAACCCATTTACTACTGATAAATACTAATGAGAAATATTTGGTTTGTTTGTAATTTTAAAGCTTTATAAAATGTGAACCATGTCCTATATTAGTTGGAGGTATACAATTGAGGTCCATTATCATACAGTAATTAAACTGTTTAG